>NC_056726.1:1457629348-1457636848 GCF_019279795.1 Protopterus annectens
ATCAGTAAGGAACATGGAGGCTATAGGGTATATAGAAAGATTCAAACACCGTGAAGGAAATAACGGTAAGGAGTGATAATCCAAGAGCACTTTGTGCTACGTTTTCAGGTCATAGGCTGAACGTCTGAACAATTATAGAAGACAGACGGATTTAAACAATATATGGCTTTGTCGCTGGCATTAATTTCTGACAGAAAGAGAATAACTGGCCTGAATGCTGACATCAGTGTTTACTATAGAACTTTGGAGCAATTAATATTAATGATAATTAAGTGAAGTACTGTTGAGAGAGCCTTGTCCATTGGTAACTTCTAAATAAAAATAGAGCAGTAAATATCCTTCTTTTAATTAAAATAACCTGCTTTAGATTTGAGAGAATAAAACACAAAACACTTCTGAACTTTTGACACTGCGTTAGTAAATGTGTATACATATTTTATGAAACAAAACAACATGCATTCATAAAAGTGAAAGTTATAAGACACAGTGAGTGGAATAAAATGGCAGCAGACAGAATGCTTTATCTGGCCTATGTACGTTAGAAATAATTGGATCATTACTTACTCCCGCCTGGATATAACAAAATGTTGCTGAGTATTCCGTGTTTACTTCCCTGGGGCATAACACTTCCACTAAACTAATACTTTCACATTAAAATAAGACATGGGAAATGAGGAATTGTAGATGGCTGGAGCAAAAGTGAAAAATCAGTAAATATGTAGTTATGTCACAAAAGAGTCATATGGGAAAAGAAAGTTGTCCCCTCAAAGGACTCTTACATGCCAAGCATACATTATTTTAGGTAATTTTCTGTTTAAATCATTAGGAGACTGGTACTAAAGCATAAGGTTATTTTGGTCATTATATCAAGGTATATGACTAATGCATTTAAAAATATTGTCCTCACAATTTCAGAAGTAGTTAAAATGTTGCAGAGCCATGCACTGTTTGCTATGCTTATATGCATGCAACTGGATTTCTGACTTTGCTTCCCTTCCTGAATAACAAAGTGACCTACTAGGTTCGCCCTGCTTTAGTACACAAGTGAAAGGGGTATATAATATGCCTCCATTTGTGCAAGCTGTATCTCCTCAGGTAAAATCATAGAACAAAATATGAAGCAGAATAGTTACCTAAAATGCATAAGTGTTAATCTGTATTTAAACTGGTGTTTAATGTGCCAAGATATTGGAGATGCTGATGTGGTGACCAGCACCTGGAGTAGGTACAACCTACGCTAGCCCACCTGCCTTACATAATGTGAGTCTTAAAGTCATATGCATCTACTTTACATAATGTGAGTCTTAAAGTCTTAGACATGCATGATGACTTGCGGGTTCTCTTAGGTAGTGTGCTAATGTGTCATTGACATATTATGTTTGAACATAAACACTGTGTGACTCAACAAATGTGCAGAACACCCAATCAGTCTTCTTGTCTCCTGGCTGAATATAGTTTGTGCTCCACTGCTCACCCCTTACATACGGTAATTATGGTGCATTACCTCAGAGGGCTTATTCTGCTAGTTATCCTTTGTTTTACAAGTTAAAAGTCACAAGACAAGCAAACAAATAAAAAAGAAAATGCCTGTTTCTAATCATGATGTTAGAGCTTTATTCTTACTCATTGACATAGCAGGTAATTGGAAGATGTTGAATTGGACATGGATTTGTAGCAAGTGGCTTGCTTACTACCCGCTTCAACCACTATGTTACAGTACAGTCTTATAAGTGTAAGTTTGCCATATAATCAGATTCACAGAGTTGCTGTTTATTCCACTTTCATTATCCATGTAAGGATGTTTCTATATTTGTTTGTTATAAGTGAGCTGGTCAGATGAGCATTTGTAGCCACAACCCAAGGTGAAAAATGCAAAAATAAATAAATAAAAACATAAGTAACAACAATGTAGTAAAAAAAGTTAAAAACATCAATAATAATAAAAGAACTCAGAATAAAGTATTTCATCCATTTATCCATTTTCTGAGTCACTTGTCCAAGTGAGAGTCACAGCTGTAGCAAGCTGACTGCAAATTCCTCAGTCCCCTGCAAAAGTATGTATCTCATCAGCTTATCCTGGAGGATCTCCAGTCATTCCCAGGCCAGTGAAGAGATATAATGTGTTTCCATTCTACCTGAATCCATGCTGAGGCATCCTCCCAGTGGGCCATACCTGGCACAGCTTCCACAGAAGGCAACCCCCTCATCTGGCTCCTCTTGAATCAAAGAATCACTGTCTCTACTCCAAGAGCACACAGGATTGCCAGACTGTTATCTGTCATTAGAGATAAACTCAGAAACCTTTTTAATGATTCTTGATCTGATGTCTCTTCCATCCATTTCTTAACAAATGGGGTCTTTGGATTTGACGGTTGACCTTGAACCTGACTTTAGCCACTGTAGACTTTGGATCTCAAGCTCAGGCTCTTCCCCTTACTCATAATTGACTCCTGCCCCTGAACTTACCTCAGATATCATTTGCTACCTATTCAAACAAATGTGGTCTCCACTGCTCAGTGTTGCCTTAGCTAAGTACTCATTTTGTTGTCATTTTTCTGGTATACTTTGAGGTTTTATGTTTTTGACATTATAGTCTTGCTAGGAGTTAAGTTAGTATCCCTTGTCTCCCCTTACCTTATAACTATATAGCTGTTAACTACCAAGTTAGAACTTAATTCTTGATCCTTTGGTGCTCTTTTTTCATTTTTTTGATAGTAGTGTAGTGTTAGTTATGTCTTATGATTATTAGTAGTTACTGTTGTTAGAAAAGTCATTATTTAGCTGTGTGGCATGCTTTTTTCTCACACTTTAGCTAGTGGTTGTGGTTTTGGAAGTTTTTTCTTGCACAATGGCTGACAAACCATCAAGCTTCAAAAAGATCACTAGAAACCAAATTCATACTTGAACAGAGAGTGTATATATTGCCTTTGAATTGCTCTCTTGGATGAACAGTGCTATGTCTGCACTAATTTTGGTCCTAGGGCAATAATTAAGCAAAGGAATGAATGCTTTCTGTCCCTGCAGGAGAGTCATCTCTTACCCGTTCTTATGCATCTGGAGCTTCTCCCTTTGTCGAGAAGCCTTTTGACAGGCATAAGGGGGAGAAAAGAAGTTATAGACTGAAGGAGAAGCCTAAAGAGTCCAGAAAGCATTCCAAAGACTGTCGCTCTTCTTCTGCTGTTTCTATGGGTCCGGCTCCAAAAATTCCAAAAATCTTTGGATCTGACACTCCATTTCTGAGCCAATGATTGCTGAATCCCATAGTCTTCCACTTCCTGAGCCTAGGTTCTCCCCAGAGCCCATTTCCCTGAGGCCAAGTTCCCCTTTCTTATAGGAGAGAACTTTTCTCAGGTCTTCAAGGACCCTGTCCACAGTCTCTTAATTTCTGTCAGTTTGGTCTGTCAGAAGTCTTTCTGAAGCAGATGTGGATAGGATGATGAGGAAGTGCTTTAGGACCCAAATTCATTTGGGGGTTCTCCCAGTTCTGGTCACTGTCAGACCTGTAAGCTTAGGTCCTTCATCTCTTCCCATTATTGCTCTTACCCTGATTTGTTTTCTTTGTTTGGGAAGTGTGGATCCAATTACTGCTCAGGACTTGACCACTCCATATCTGAAGACCTGGTCGTCTTCTACTCTGACAGCTTTTTTGATCCATCTGAGTCCAAGTAGCTTGGATCTGGAAGGATCTGAGGCCTGATATGTCAATTCTAGATATGGTGGGGCAGGTCTCAAAGCCATCCGTCCATTTTGGAGCCATGGCACGCTAAACAGATCAGCTCCAGCATCAGCGTCGGAGCCTGGTCAAGTCAGAGTCTGGAATCTGCCTTTACTGTCTACTTCAATTCTGTCTCGGAGGATTTTGTGTTCCGCTTTAGCATTCGAGACCATTGAGACAGCACTTTCCCTGTCTAATGGGTGGTTTTCTCTTCCTCACTTGGCTCCTTCCATCCTCTATTAAGTTCCCTCAGCTCCTGATCCTACTTATCCCATCCTGTCAGGACAGCTGGCTCAATTGAGCCTCGAGGCAGTCCATCTTTTAGACTCCCACTGCTCTTCTAAGTCCTTGTTGGAACACCCTGCCATACAGGCTCCTCTGAAGCATGTGTGCAGCATGCTGACTCCCCTCAGAAGTTCTCCTAGAGGCCTTACCAGCACTCCTGAACTGTTGCCTGACTGCTACACTCTGTTAGGAGGCACTTATCTCTGCACTACAAAGCTTGAACATTCATCATTCAAGACACTTGGGTGCAGAAGATCATAACCACAGACTATTCAATTCCCCTTCTGTTTCCATCCCACTGTCAAGAAATCTCCCCAGCGTTCCACATTTCAAAGAAAGGTAGCACCTCTAGAAGTAAAAATAAATACTGGACAGGTGAATCATCCATGGAAGTCCTATCAGAAAAACATGGATCCGGAACTTACTCAAGATATTTTTTGCTGCAAGAAAAGGATGGGGACCTCAGACTAGTTTTGGACCTCAGACATCTCAATCAATATGTCAGATAGATGAAGTTTCAGATGGTCATGGTACAGTTCATTCTCCAGTTTTTGAGAAAGGACCACTGGATGGGCTTAATAGACATTCACTGTGTGTATTTTCCCATAAAAATGGATAGGTGCTACAGATGGTTTCTCCATTTCTGGCTAGGAGTCAGTAATTTCCAATTCAGGAACCTGCCCTTTGGTCTCATCACAGCCTCCCAGGAGCTCACCAAGTGTATGGTGGTTGTTTCAGCTCATTTCAAACTGCAAGGGTTCTAGGTCTCCCTAATCTGGACAATTGGCTCATCTCCACCCCTAACAGGAAAATCTTCATCTGGGCCTGGGAATTCTTGCATCATCTATGCACAAAAACTGGGCATTACAGTTAACGTGGACAAGTCCAAGTTTCTTTCTGTTCTGGCAATGGCATTTATTAGCGCTCATTTGGATACAAAGTGCCAGATAGCAAGACTCCAGAAGAACAGGTTAGCCACTCTCCGCAAATGGACATTAGCAGTTCCTACCTGCTAGAAGTCATCAGCAAGAATGATTCTTCAGCTTCTAGGATTTATGGCTGCTTCCATTACCCTGGTCCCTCTAGCCAGATATCATGTGAGATTTCTTCAGTGGACACTTTCAGTGCAGTAGTCCATCAGACATCAACCCATGCATTTCCAAGTATTTCTCCCAAACATCTACAGAATGCACATATTATGATGACTTGCGTCTTCAAAGGTCCCACAAAGTTGCCCCTTTGCTCCATCTCATCTCCAGGCCATGCTGACCACAGCCACTTCCCAACTTGGGTGGAGGGGGCATTTCATGGGATGGACTGTCCAAGGCATGTGGTCCACTTACAAGGCCAACCTTCATATCATTGTATTGAAAATGAGGGCAGTCCTAGAGTTGCAGGCCTTTCAGGACTCCCTCTCTCTAGGGGTAATATTCATTTAGACAGGCAACATCTCGGTATTCTGGTACATCAGTCAGCAGGGGGAAACACTCTCCTACCTGCCATGTCAAGAGGTGATGAGAGTTTGGCAATGGACGATATCTTCCAACTGATTTCTGGTAGTACCAACGTACATCCCAGGGAAATCCAGTTTTGTAGCAGATAGGTTGAGCAGGTCAATCCTTTTGCCTCACAAGTTGTCCCCTCAGTCCAGTGGTGGAAGAGCAGGTCTTGCTGCAATGTGTTTGCCTTCCCTTGCAACATGAAGTTCAGCAGGTACTTTACCCTCATTACTGAGGAGGGGAGTTATCAAGGGATGCTTTGTCCCCCCCATGTTTGGTTGCCAAGGTTCCTGTATGCCTTTCCTTCTACTCCTGTTGTCCAGAAATTCTTGCAGGAAAGCCTCAGAAAGGATTATCACTGTCATCTTCATTCCCCCTTTCTGGCCTCAACAGGGTTCCTTCCTCTGGACTCATCTGATGGACCCTCCATGGGTACTGGATCCCAGTCCAGATCTTCTGCTTCACCTGTCTGGGATGCCTAACACAGACATTCAAGCCTTCAAGTTCACTGCTTGGTTTCTCCACCTCCAATGAGGACTAGTCATTTCAGGTTTTCCTCCCAAATAATCCACATTCTTACTTCATCCCAAAGACCATCTGTCAGAAAGATTTATAAAAGCAAGTGGAAAAGGTTTTCTGTTTGGGCCTTCCATAGGGATCTAGACCCTTTTCCTGCTTCTCTTCTAGCCATTTTAGATTTTATTTGGCTTCTATTTTTCACAATGTGGCTAGCTACTCTACTATTAAAATCTGGCTTGCTGATATTTCCATTTTTCACATTGGAGAAAATCCATCTTCTGTCACTTCTCTTAAATTATCTAAAGCCTTCCTCAGGGATACTTTCCTTCTTAGACCTCCCATAATGGATCCTACTCCTCCTTGTGATGCCCCAATTCTGTTACAGCCTCTAACTAGGCCTCACTTTGAACTTGCAGCCAAGATGGACCTCAAATACCTGGCATGGAAAATGTTATTTTTGGTGGCAGTTACTTCAGACTTCAGCTCTGAGAGTATTGGAATTGCAAACCCTTTCCTGCAAACCTCCTTACCTGATCTTTTATGTATTTATTTATTTTATTTTATTTTACATTTGTTAACCAGGAGAGTCCGACTGGATTTTGGTCCATTTTCAGCTGAGGCCCACGGAGCAAAGCTCCATAGATACATACATACAGACACAGTAATTGGACAATTGTATACATTAGTACAAGACAGTTACATTCTTTGACAATTACATACTTTGTGCAGGAACACTTACAAAAACTATATCAGATATACCAGAATATATAGCAGATTTAGGGAATTATAGACTTTTATGCATAAACACAGTAATTTTAATAATACACAGCTGTGCTAGTTCGCCTTTAGTTCAGTAGAACAATCACTAATTTATCAATTGGAACAGCTGAAGTATCAGAGTTATGGCAAAGATAGTTTCAACAAGAGGCAGATTTTAGAGATTCAAAGTAATTAGAGAGAGGGTTAGTCAGGGTTTATACAGGGACATAGCCAATGTATTTTTAAGTGTTCTTTAAGAGATATTTTAAATTGAGTTAAAGAGGGGACTGCAGTAAGTTCAGCAGGAAGTAAGTTCCAGATTTTGCCAACAGAGTTGGTAAATAGAGAGTCACCAGCTAAGTTGTTGGTTTTAACAGTTTGAACTAGCATTCTATTAGAGGAACGGAGAGTTTTTAGGTTACTGTGTGGGATGATGATATTTTTAAGTATGCGTGTGTTTTCTGGTTGATAGAGAACTTTGTGTGCCACGATTAATTGATTATATTGAATTTGACAGGGTAGTTCTAGCAAGCTTAGAGCTTGAAGATTAAGACAATGATGTCTATATGGTGAACATGTGGCAAATCAGGCAATTGTAGCAGTTAGTGAGTTTATTTAGGTCTGATTTAATTAAATTTGTAAAAATAGGAGAAGCATATAGCAGGGGTGAAAGTAAATGTGTTCGGGCAGTCATGGTCTTAGCAGATGGGGCAAGAAATTGTT
>NC_056726.1:1457641848-1457651724 GCF_019279795.1 Protopterus annectens
TGTAGCAGTCAAACAAATGTAATGTGACGAAAATGCCTCAACAACTGCTATTGGTCAAATGTAATGCGACGAAAATGCCTCAACAACTGCTATTGGTCAAACTGTCACTGAATAGTTATCCACTGTCAATAAGTGTATACATATATATATATAAAACCCAGGAAAATGCAAAGGAGACATACTGGAAAGCATGACACCCAAGTATGGGGAATGCAAAATCTGAAAGCAGTATAAAGACAAAACTTATCGAGACAAAAGAGTTAAGTACAGGTTATGGTATACAAACTGATTTACATAGCATCTGTAATGTGGTCAGATGACAAAGCAGTTAATGCAACATGCATTGAAAAAGTACAATAAGACAGTGGATTGAACAGATGCTAGTACTCTAAAAATCAAGGCCACAGGAGTACATTTTAATGGAAGCTGCTAGAACTCACTGGCTTTATTTAATTAGTTATATATTTTTTATGTTTGTTAACTGGGCATGTACACTGATCCAAGGACCCTTTTCAGTCCTGACCTGGCTCTTAAAGGCATCTAACATTCTTATGCAAAATAGTACTAAAACCACAACTTAGAGGACTCAGAAGAAGAATACATACATGCAAAGGAAAGTAACTGGAAAAAGTGTGGTACCAACTCAGTACAAACAGTGGTCATGCACAGTATGGAGATGATTCAGACACACACCAACTGTGATTGTGGAAAGCCTAGAAATATCACAGCTTGCATAATATGCAAATAGCAGTATAATGAAAGGGATATGAGCAACAGTATTAAAACAAGGGCAATAATATATGCAAACGAGGGTAAACAATATGATATATGCAAATGAGGGTAAACACTATGATATATGCAAATGAGGGTAAACAATATGGTGGAGCAATTCAGAAATGTATACATTTCATGTAGAGAGATGCTATCTTTGGGGTTACTGACCGCAACGAAATGCTGGCATTATGAGAGACAGCCCTTTAAACATGTACAGGGTAGTTGTAGTAGTACCTATGTATATACAGTAGACTCTTATTACTACTCACAGTCCAAGTGTTGTTTGTCATCACCCTTGGCAGTACTAAGTCATACCATTCCTCCGTGACACAGAAATTGTGGAACACTACTTTGTGAATAGAGGCACCATGCAGGAGCGGATCAAGATGTGCTGCATTAATATGCAGGCCTGGAGGATGTGTGGAATATCTATCCCTGAAGGCACAGAGATATGTATAATTGTAAGAATTCTAGCTAAATGGATGCTTCAGCAACTAGTTGAGGGCAGGGATGTTTGCTCTGGTATCTGCCTTAAGGTTACTGCACCAGTTCCTCAATGACTTGCTACAGCATGTGCTAGAAGAATACATACTATCTACATACCATGCAAGATGCATACATAGTATCCGCATACCATGTGAGAAGCATACATAGTATCTGCATACCATGCGAGAAGCTTACATAGTATCCACGGAATACATGCATATGACCGAGCGACCGATAGTTGAAACATGGTTTCCCTGAACCTAAATGTCGAATCTCCAGGTGTCAAATGGTCGGAATGTTGTACGAAATTCCGAATTCAACATTTCTGACTGCTCTTCTACCTAAACAAGCACTACCATGGGTCAATAGGGGGGGGGGGTATTTCACCTTTTGGTTACATTGTGTTCAAACTTATGAGAATCCGTTGACCTGCAGTTGAACAATTTCCGATCGGCCATCTGCTGTTCACTCAAATGCATGTATTCCAGTATCCGCATACCATGCGAGAAGCATACATAGCATCCACATACCATGTGAGAAGCATACATACTATTCACATACCATGGGAGAAGCTTACATAGTGTCCACATACCATGCAAGAAGCATACAGAGTATCCACATACCATGCGTGAAGCATACATAGTATCCACATACCATGTGAGAAGCATACATAGTATCCACATACCATGGGAGAAACATACATAGTATCCACATACCATGTGTGAAGCATACATAGTATCCACATACCATGTGAGAAGCATACATAGTATCCACATACTATGGGAGAAGCATACATAGTGTCCACATACCATGTGAGAAGCATACATAGTATCCACATACCATGTGAGAAGCATACGTAGTATCCACATACCATGCGAGAAGCATACATAGTGTCTGCATACCATGCAAGAAGCATGCATAGTATCCACATACCATGTGAGAAGCATACATAGTATCTGCATACCATGTGAGAAACATACATTGTATCCAAATACCATGTGAGAAGCATGTATATTATCCACGTACCATAAGAGAAGCATACATAGTATCCACATACAGTGTGAGAAGCATACATAGTATCCACATACCATGTGAGAAGCATACATAGTATCTGCATACCATGTGAGAAACATACATTGTATCCACATACCATGTGAGAAGCATGTATAGTATCCACATACCATGTGAGAAGCATACATAGTATCCACATACAGTGTGAGAAGCATACATAGTATCTGCATACCATGTGTGAAACCTACATTGTATCCACATACCATGTGAGAAGCATGTATAGTATCCACAAACCATGTGAGAAGCACACATAGTATCCACATACAGTGTGAGAAGCATACATAGTATCCACGTACCATGCGAGAAGCATACATAGTATCCACAGTGCCCATAACTTCCAAGTATGGCACAAGTGACTTAAACCAGCATTTTCTATGGGACAGGTTTTCTCAGAGACATGCTAGATATGCCCCAGAGCCATGGCTAATGCACCAGTTAAAAACCCAGAGACCATAGCAGGGAATAACTTCAACACTAATTTGTCTCAGAACCATATCACTGTTACATATGTGCTTTGCCTACCATATCACTGTTATATATGTGCTTCACCTGCTTCTGCTGTCTGGCTGTATCTGGCAGTGCTCTGCAGTATGACCCTGCAACATACAAGCAGTCTGTTTATTGTCACATAACAAGCCTTGAAACACCACCATAAAAATAAAACCCTAGTCACCCTAAATGAATACAAAATACTCCACAGCAGAGTTAAAAAGCTCATCACTTCAGATTGTAAATCCTGTTATACAATAAATAGAACATGCTGGAGGGATAGATTCCTGTCACAGAGACTCCCCATGCTTTGGAACAAAATTCCAATCTACATTAGGCAGAGCCCCTCGCTAGCACTCTTCAAGAGAAACCTTGATGAGTGGATGGGTAACAGAAAATACATCCCTGGGATCACTTCATTGGCTCTGCTTGGCAGAGGATCAGTTAATTAATCAATGGGGCAGCAAAAGCCGACACACTCTGGCTAGGCTTATAAATGCCCTCGGGCAGATAGCCTAGTACCTACCTATGAACCTATTATACCACACTCCAAAACAACCATAAGACTAACCCTAAAAAATTCTGTGATAGTATTACCACCCTCTTTAACCCAGGCAGAAAGGAAAATCCTTGCCCTGATCATAACGCTTCCGATATTGATTTAGCCTCCCAATTTAACAGCCACTTCATCGACTCCATAACCAAATTAACGTTATCCTTCACAAATAATCGTACTTACTCAGCTACACCTTCCACCAGCTCCTCCTCCTCAAGTACTTCCACCTCCCAGCTTCCTCTCTTCTCTCCGAAACCTATCCCAGTATCAATTATAAAAAAACTCCTTCAGAACTTAAAACCATGCTCCAATGCCCCTGACAATATCCCTTCCTTCTTCCTAAAGACAGCTGCAGAAGCCATTGCCTTCCCCATCTGTATTCTTATAAACCGGTCAATCCAAGAAGGCTATGTACCCCAACTCTGGAAAAAAAGTCTTTATTATTCCCCTCCACAAAGGAGGAAGCAATAATAATATCCCCAATTTTAGACCTATCGCCATCTTATCTCCCATCTCCAAACTACTTGGAAAGTGTATCCACCTACAACTCTTACCGTACCTCATCAAGAATCACCTGCTGACCCCAACACGACATGGATTCAGGCCTGGTCACAGCACTACTACCGCACTACTGTCCTTCCTTGAAACTGTGAATAAAGCCCGCGACTCCATGATAGGGACTATATATTTGTAAACTTTTACTAATTGTTATATAATTTCTGTTTTTGTCTTCTAAATTGTATCATCAAATACTTTGTTTTCATGTACTCGTCTTGTACTGTAACATCCTGTTACTTTATACATTGTATCACTATAACAACCTGTTATTTTATACATTGTATCACTATAACAACCTGTTATTTTATACATTGCATCTATGAAGCTTTTCTCCCCAGGAAAATGGGCTCTTTCAGCCCAACTGACCATCCTGACAAACAAACTTCAAATAAATAAATAAATAAATAAAATTATATGCAGACAGTTATGGCAGGGGAGTAAAATTCAGGAGTAGAAAGTACCAGATTCAGCAGCACAATCAATACCTCATGAAGAGCTTGGAGAGGAGCCTACTGCAGGGGATATCTGTGGTGGACAGTTGACAGATATGGTTAGCACACTTGAGTAAGGTGGCATAGGGGGGCAAAACTGGGTATTGTTATCTGCCCATCCACTGATACTAAATACCTCCAGCAGTAATTGACAATGGGCAGGATTCACGAAGGCTTGCACGGAGTGTAAGAGACGTGCAACACTCCATGCAAGCCTCGCGATCCAGGAACAGCCCTAAACTCCGTGTAAGAGACCAGCTAAAACGTCTCTTACACGGACTGGGTGTGGACAAGCTAAATACCTCACTTGCATCAGAAAGGTATGCAAATGAGGTATATTAGCGATCCTCGAAGCAGAAACCAGTCCGTGTAGGAGACGTTTTAGCTGCAGAAATGTACTCAGTTGACAACTGAGTACATTTCTGCAAAATCCACAACGGAGCGATGTCAGCTCCCAAAAAAGGTTGCATATGAATCAGGCAGCATGCCAATGGCCAAATATGTGGCCATTGGCATGATAACCCGATGCAAAAATATTAAATATATAAATTTTTTTTTTCGGCAATCGCTGATGTTTAAACCCAGCGCAGCCCCGCGCAAACGGGCTGCGCTGTATAAAAGCATAAAAAAGAAGGGTATAAACCCACAAATGTGGGATTCATGTAATACATGGAATGACAATGCAGGGACCAGCAGACCAAAACCAACATGGCCACCGTGTAGTGGTTGCTTAGGGGGGAAGCTGAGTCTAAGACATGTAACTAAGCATTAGTAGGCAATCTTATGTAAATGAGGGTTAGGATACTGAATACCACAGTCACATAGCAAATGAGCATGGCCTGAGTAGTGTAAGAGATACAAAAGGGGGAGGAATAGAGTAGGAGATAGGTGACATCACTGGGGGGAATGGTAGAAAGAAACGCAGTTCATTGGAGGCCAGTGTAACATGACAGATGACAGGCACAGATCATGGAAAGAGGTGTGCCACTAGATAAGTCAAGGAAAGACAAGAAATGGAAGGTGTACACTGTTACCTACACTAAAGTTTCTTGCTGGCCGTGCATGCGCACGTGTGCGCGCAATAAAGCGCGAGTAAGGCAGTGTGAGTATGTTGGAGGCTGTTGGCAGACGTGTAACAGTGTTTGCGCGGGTGTACACGCGTGTAAGACAGTCTAAGTATGTTGGAGGCTGTTGGCAGACGTGTAACAGTGTTTGCACGGGTGTACGCACGTTTAAACCTGAATAAGTAGATCCTTAACCGTGTAAGCACGTGTGCGCGCGTTTAAGCCACTGTGAGCGTGTTTCAGGTAGTATGCAAGTTGCTCCCCCCTGAGGAAACAGAAAGGAAAAAGGAAGCAACAGAATTAATAGGAAGCTAGCAGGGATAACTGCTGAAGCTAGCAGGTGAAAATAATTAGAAGCAGGCAATTACACAGGCAAATTAGTAGGCCAGCCCAGCACTTAAAACACTGCAAACAGTACTGCAGGATGTTGTCATTAAGAGACACTGCAAAGCAGGAGTAAGCTAATAGAAGTGAAAACTGAAAAAGCTGAACTCAGAGCAGAAATGCTACGGGCTGCCATAGCTGTCTTAATGAGACATAGGCAACTTGCTGAGGGTGGTGACAATGCAGATGGTGCCAGACAACCCACAGTGAGGAGATGGAGAAGAGTGTACAGGCCCAGGGTCACCTACCACGGGTTACATGAGCTGGAGATAGTAGAGCGCTATAGAGTGGACAGAGAGCTCCTGCAGCAGATTGTTGAGCTGTGCAGGCCACGCCTCACACACAGAACAAACAGAGGGGAACCCATCCCAGTGGAAACCAAGGTATGTGTTGGCCTAAGAATACTAGCAACAGGTACCTTCCAGAGACCAACTGGCGATATGATGGGGATATCACAGGCATCAGCCTCCAGGGTACTACACCAGTTCCTGGATGCCATGTCAGCACATGTCAGTGATCATGTATATTTCCCCAATGCCCGTGAGGTATTGGCCAGCAATATCGTCTCTTCCAGCAAATAGCGGAATACCCTGAGGTACTGGGTGCTATAGACTGCATGCACATATGCATCAAAGCACCAGCAGGAGAGTGGGGTAGGGCCTACATAAACCGCAAGGGCTTCCCCTCCATCAACTGCCAGGTCGTGTGTGACGCCCAGGGCATAATAATGAATGTGTGTGCTGGCTGCCCTGGGAGTTATCACGATTCCCACATTTGGCATTTGACGCAGCTGTACCAGACATTTACCAATGGGGACATCCCACACGGACACCTAGTGGGGGATGCAGGTTATGCACTGGAGCCGTGGCTGATGACACCCATCAGAAACGCACACACACCTGAACAGGAACGCCATAATGAGGCACACGCACAAACACGTAATGTGATAGAGCGTGTGTTTGGGCTGCTCAAGTCATGGTTCCGGTGTCTGGACACATCTGGTGGAGCCTTGCAGTACACACCAACTACATGTACCCAAATTGTCATGGTATGTGCTATGCTACATAATATGATCTTGCGAAAACAGCTGCAGCAGGACCAGCATGGGGCGGGCCAAACAGCCCCCATCATTGCCAAGGCCAGCACAGGCAGGCGTGACTCGGAGGAGGAACAACCTGAGCCTGCCCCAGTAGGCAGAAGGAGGCATGCCCAGTATGCCCTGGCCTTGGCAAAGAGGCAACGCATAGCACATACATTGGCACAGTAGGAACCTTGGGAATGATACCCTCTCTGACTCACTCATATAGTAACAGGGATGCCTAACATGACACAACCTGCTCTCAAACATGTACAGGGAAGTGTAATATGCGCATCCGACAGAGGCAGCCCTGCTGCACCACCTGAGGCATGAATGCTATGTGTCAAGTAATGTAACACCAAGTACTATATGCACACCTGTGGACCCTGACTAACATCCTATCCTCACCAAGCATCATGCCACAACATGACAGCGAGATGATCAAGTGCAACAATTGACTGAAGTATCGCAGTTAGTCAAAGGGGACCCAATGTGTGCCAGTCTGGGATGACATGCTGAGCATGACATGATGCACCACCCGCTAGGACTGGCGTGCACCTATCAGTGCAGGCCGTATGGATACTGGCAAAGGCTGTCATCACCCACAGTGTGCCCTGAATAGGTAAGGCTCAAAAGACAAACCTATCTCCATAGGTACCAGAAGGGATAAGAATAAGATAATGGATAAGTTGAAACAGCAAGATGCATGCAGTCTGGACTCCAACATTCTGGAGAATGTTGATAACTGTGCTGTAACAGAAAACTGAGGCAAGGCCAACAACAGCACCCTAACACTACCAGGTTACACCCCATACTGTGCTGTACAGCCGCAAAACTTGGAACAAGCTACAAAAGGAGGGTGACAAGCAAGAATTGGCAAGGATAACCACACCCCCATGTCGGTACCACAACAAAAGCAGCATGGACTAGCCATGCTCAAGTAACAGTGGCTAAAACTGCCCCCAGTTTATAGCCTGCTACAGACTACTGTCCCAACACCAGGAACTGCATCTGGCCTATGCTGGAATACATGAATATATCAAGTCCTCCAACCCACATTATATTGGGTGACTGCAAATACCAGACATATAGACTTGGAACATTATACTAGCTCCAACAGTGTCGGACAAAGGTTCATAGAATCCACAAACCAAAAGGCCCAGGAACAATGTACCACTCCCACAAGAGGGGTAAGCATATCGGATGTGATAATCAGCAACATGGGTACTGGATGTCAAGATGAGAAGTGTATTGCTCACTGGTAAAACCAGACCATAGAGTAATCACACTGGATATCCAAAACCTGACCACAGTCCCTGGCTGGGAAACCACAATGGAAAACATGTGTTAAGCAATATCTGCACCCCTCCAAACTGATGTGGAATCCATTAAAGGTCCCGTGCAGGTGCAAAATATGGGCCACACCACAGAACCTGTAATACAGCCATTCCATGAACACTGCCAGGAATGCTTGGATTATGCAGTCCTAAATTAAAACAAGACACAGTGCCTATATCTGGCATGGTGGACACCACCCATAACCAAACATGCAAGAGAGCGAGGAAGCTACTACATGATAGAGCAAACATAAACAATGAAGTAAGCACAGATCAGTAGTATGGCAATAACATCTGTCCACACATGCAATCCACTAAGGCCAGCCACAACAAGTGGAATCTGTGAATCCTGAGGCAATGTCACACCTGGCCCAAGTACACAGACAACCCCCAACTCCACCCAAGAAATACAAAAATATGTGAGAGATGCAACCATCCATCCAAACAGGAGGCTGAGCTCCCTCAACCCAGTACTCCCAAAACCAGTCAGTAGGAGAAGGTAACCACACACACCACAAACACAGTCCCACATAGACCTATCACAACTGCAAACCAAACACATAAACACAGACAAACATTCCCAGAGGCACAAATTAGAAACACAGCACACCAACAGAGGCCTCTAAAGCAGACACCCAATCAAACAGCCCCCAAACATAGCACATGCAACACATAGCACACAAAGCTGGTGTGCCAAACAGTCACAGGCCAGAAGGAGAAACAACATGCCTGATACAGTTGTAATAGGTGACTCCATAGTCAGACACACCACTGTCCTGCACACCAGACTGAACAAGCGAAAGGGTACAGTAAGCTGCCTGTAGGCTGCCACAATATGCCACATAACAGAAGTATGTAGGTCACTCCAAAGCAAGTAGAAATATGATGCAGTCATAGTCCATGCTGGTGTGAATGACCTGAGATGTACCACCCTAGACTACAGGAAAAGAGACATAGATGAGCTATCTGATTATGTAGTCCAGGCCGGTATGACACTCACCGTTTGCAGCATCCTACCCTTACAAGAGTAATGCCACAGTACAAACACGGAATGATCAGTCATAGCAAGTGGCACACTTACTGGTGTTAGTCCAAGGGGATGCAATGTCTGTCTGCCTGGGATGTCATACTTGACAAGCCACGCAGCTGTCCTTGGGATGGCCTGCACCTGTTACCCCTGGGCATATGAATATTGGATAAGGCCTTTGCCACCTCCATAGAGCCTTTCGTAGGCAAGGCTGAAAAGACTGACCCACCACCCTACAAAACATAAGTGGGAAGAAACATAAGGGAAATGCTGACCAATGCCAGATGTGTACACCCCAATATGCATGCTCGAGGCCATCCCCAGAATGGAGAACATCGATGTCTGTGCAGTGACAGAATCCTGCTGCAAGCCTCCTGACAGCACACCAGCACTACCAGGTTATAACCATTATCATGTGTCATGGCCCCAAACCCTGGAACGAAACATAAAAGGAGGGTGAGTATCCTAGTCAGCACAGACACCCATACGTCCAGGTAACTGACAATGCACAAGGCATTGGAGTACACACATGTGCAACTAACTGTAGGCAAGACCGGGATC
>NC_056726.1:1457651737-1457706737 GCF_019279795.1 Protopterus annectens
ACTAATTCACTTGTTTAACTAATTAGAGACTTATTTCACTATTGTGCACATCCTCCTTACTTCTCCACAGGATTTTCTTTCTTTGATTGTACAAACTATTAATACTAGTAGTCCAACAGGATTGCTTGTTTTTGCAGTTTGACCTGGGTTTATTTCAGTCCAGTACTGTTGTATTTATGCAGTTCTTTATATGGTGATACAGGGCTTTTGTGTCTGCCTCTGCATAGGTTTCTGTGTTTTCTGAATTTGGGAGAGCTTGGAAACTAGGAATGCCATCCCTTAATAGGGGATAATATACTTTAGAGAAATTCTTAAAGTTGTTGATGTTAGGTGGGGGCAGCTAGTTTTACCTTTATTTCAAGAGACATCACTTTGTGATTTGATATTACTAGCGAGGGCATAACATGGGGGGGGGGTGCAACACTCTCCTGTATTTGTGAATACCTTATCTAGGATTTTGGTTGCCCTAGTGGGAGTACAGACTATATGTTGCATGGTGTTTAAATTTGCAAAGTCACTAAATCTTTAAGCCTGCATGTTAGTGGTAGTGTATGCCTCCCAATTAATGGAGAGGAACTAAGGAAGTTAAAATCACTCATGAGTATAGTATTGGGCTGGATTGTGAGTGATTCTAGTAACTTGAGGTTTAATGTATGGGCTTCCTGATTCACAGTGGGGGACATGTAGCTAACAAGAATGTGGCGATGGATTTTTCCCATGGTAAGTTCGACATATTGTTTGACTAGTCTTGAGGTGTGCTTAAATTTTATGTAGCTAGACATACCTCCACCTTTAGTTGTTTCATATTCAGTGGGTGGTCAGAATGTATGAAAGACATTATAACCATGCACTGTCAGAGTGCTGTCCATGGATATGAACCATGTTTCAGTAACTGCACTGATATCAGCATTCTCCAGGGTGAGGAGAGCTTTCAGGGAGTGTAGTTTCTTGTTAAGGCTCCTAGACACCTTTAGCATGTCCTGAGTATCTTTTGTTTTGTTGGAAGTTTCGTCTGATTAACAATGGGCAGGATTCACGAAGGCTTGCACGGAGTGTAAGAGACGTGCAACACTCCATGCAAGCCTCGCGATCCAGGAACAGCCTAAACTCCGTGTAAGAGACCAGCTAAAGCGTCTCTTACACGGACTGGTGTGGACAAGCTAAATACCTCACTTGCATCAGAAGGTATGCAAATGAGGTATATTAGCGATCCTCAAGCAGAAACCAGTCCGTGTAGGAGGCGTTTTAGCTGCAGAAATGTACTCAGTTGACAACTGAGTACATTTCGCAAAATCCACAACGGAGCGATGTCAGCTCCCAAAAAAGGTTGCATATGAATCAGGCAGCATGCCAATGGCCAAATATGTGGCCATTGGCATGATAACCCGATGCAAAAATATTAAATATATAATTTTTTTTTCTGCAATCGCCGATGTTTAAACCCAGCGCAGCCCCGCACAAACGGGCTGCGCTGTATAAAAGCATAAAAAAGAAGGGTATAAACCCACAAATGTGGGATTCATGTAATACATGGAATGACAATGCAGGGACCAGCAGACCAAAACCAACATGGCCACCGTGTAGTGGTTGCTTAGGGGGGAAGCTGAGTCTAAGACATGTAACTAAGCATTAGTAGGCAATCTTATGTAAATGAGGGTTAGGATACTGAATACCACAGTCACATAGCAAATGAGCATGGCCTGAGTAGTGTAAGAGATACAAAAGGGGGAGGAATAGAGTAGGAGATAGGTGACATCACTGGGGGGAATGGTAGAAAGAAACGCAGTTCATTGGAGGCCAGTGTAACATGACAGATGACAGGCACAGATCATGGAAAGAGGTGTGCCACTAGATAAGTCAAGGAAAGACAAGAAATGGAAGGTGTACACTGTTACCTACACTAAAGTTTCTTGCTGGCCGTGCATGCGCACATGTGCGCGCAATAAAGCGCGAGTAAGGCAGTGTGAGTATGTTGGAGGCTCTTGGCAGACGTGTAACAGTGTTTGCGCGGGTGTACGCGCGTGTAAGACAGTCTAAGTATGTTGGAGGCTGTTGGCAGACGTGTAACAGTGTTTGCACGGGTGTACGCGCGTTTAAACCTGAATAAGTAGATCCTTAACCGTGTAAGCACGCAGTGCGCGTTAAGCCACTGTGAGCGTGTTTCAGGTAGTATGCAAGTTGCTCCCCTGAGGAAACAGAAAGGAAAAAGGAAGCAACAGAATTAATAGGAAGCTAGCAGGGATAACTGCTGAAGCTAGCAGGTGAAAATAATTAGAAGCAGGCAATTACACAGGCAAATTAGTAGGCCAGCCCAGCACTTAAAACACTGCAAACAGTACTGCAGGATGTTGTCATTAAGAGACACTGCAAAGCAGGAGTAAGCTAATAGAAGTGAAAACTGAAAAAGCTGAACTCAGAGCAGAAATGCTACGGGCTGCCATAGCTGTCTTAATGAGACATAGGCAACTTGCTGAGGGTGGTGACAATGCAGATGGTGCCAGACAACCCACAGTGAGGAGATGGAGAAGAGTGTACAGGCCCAGGGTCACCTACCACGGGTTACATGAGCTGGAGATAGTAGGCTATAGAGTGGACAGAGAGCTCCTGCAGCAGATTGTTGAGCTGTGCAGGCCACGCCTCACACACAGAACAAACAGAGGGGAACCCATCCCAGTGGAAACCAAGGTATGTGTTGGCCTAAGAATACTAGCAACAGGTACCTTCCAGAGACCAACTGGCGATATGATGGGGATAT
This sequence comes from Protopterus annectens, assembly GCF_019279795.1. Taxonomy (NCBI): domain Eukaryota; kingdom Metazoa; phylum Chordata; order Ceratodontiformes; family Protopteridae; genus Protopterus; species Protopterus annectens. The sequence goes on from NC_056726.1 coordinate 1,457,654,493, forward strand.
CACAGGCATCAGCCTCCAGGGTACTACACCAGTTCCTGGATGCCATGTCAGCACATGTCAGTGATCATGTATATTTCCCCAATGCCCGTGAGGTATTGGCCAGCAATATGCGTCTCTTCCAGCAAATAGCGGAATACCCTGAGGTACTGGGTGCTATAGACTGCATGCACATATGCATCAAAGCACCAGCAGGAGAGTGGGGTAGGGCCTACATAAACCGCAAGGGCTTCCCCTCCATCAACTGCCAGGTCGTGTGTGACGCCCAGGGCATAATAATGAATGTGTGTGCTGGCTGCCCTGGGAGTTATCACGATTCCCACATTTGGCATTTGACGCAGCTGTACCAGACATTTACCAATGGGGACATCCCACACGGACACCTAGTGGGGGATGCAGGTTATGCACTGGAGCCGTGGCTGATGACACCCATCAGAAACGCACACACACCTGAACAGGAACGCCATAATGAGGCACACGCACAAACACGTAATGTGATAGAGCGTGTGTTTGGGCTGCTCAAGTCATGGTTCCGGTGTCTGGACACATCTGGTGGAGCCTTGCAGTACACACCAACTACATGTACCCAAATTGTCATGGTATGTGCTATGCTACATAATATGATCTTGCGAAAACAGCTGCAGCAGGACCAGCATAGGGCCGGGCCAAACAGCCCCCCATCATTGCCAAGGCCAGCACAGGCAGAGCGTGACTCGGAGGAGGAACAACCTGAGCCTGCCCCAGTAGGCAGAAGGAGGCATGCCCAGTATGCCCTGGCCTTGGCAAAGAGGCAACGCATAGCACATACATTGACACAGTAGGAACCTTGGGAATGATACCCCTCTCTGACTCACTCATATAGTAACAGGGATGCCTAACATGACACAACCTGCTCTCAAACATGTACAGGGAAGTGTAATATGCGCATCCGACAGAGGCAGCCCTGCTGCACCACCTGAGGCATGAATGCTATGTGTCAAGTAATGTAACACCAAGTACTATATGCACACCTGTGGACCCTGACTAACATCCTATCCTCACCAAGCATCATGCCACAACATGACAACGAGATGATCAAGTGCAACAATTGACTGAAGTATCGCAGTTAGTCAAAGGGGACCCAATGTGTGCCAGTCTGGGATGACATGCTGAGCATGACATGATGCACCACCCGCTAGGACTGGCGTGCACCTATCAGTGCAGGCCGTATGGATACTGGCAAAGGCTGTCATCACCCACAGTGTGCCCTGAATAGGTAAGGCTCAAAAGACAAACCTATCTCCATAGGTACCAGAAGGGATAAGAATAAGATAATGGATAAGTTGAAACAGCAAGATGCATGCAGTCTGGACTCCCCAGTATGGAGAATGTTGATAACTGTGCTGTAACAGAAAACTGAGGCAAGGCCAACAACAGCACCCTAACACTACCAGGTTACACCCCATACTGTGCTGTACAGCCGCAAAACTTGGAACAAGCTACAAAAGGAGGGTGACTAGCAAGAATTGGCAAGGATAACCACACCCCCATGTCGGTACCACAACAAAAAGCAGCATGGACTAGCCATGCTCAAGTAACAGTGGCTAAAACTGCCCCCCAGTTTATAGCCTGCTACAGACTACTGTCCCAACACCAGGAACTGCATCTGGCCTATGCTGGAATACATGAATATATCAAGTCCTCCAACCCACATTATATTGGGTGACTGCAAATACCCAGACATATAGACTTGGAACATTATACTAGCTCCAACAGTGTCGGACAAAGGTTCATAGAATCCACAAACCAAAAGGCCCAGGAACAATGTACCACTCCCACAAGAGGGGTAAGCATATGGATGTGATAATCAGCAACATGGGTACTGGATGTCAAGATGAGAAGTGTATTGCTCACTGGTAAAACCAGACCATAGAGTAATCACACTGGATATCCAAAACCTGACCACAGTCCCTGGCTGGGAAACCACAATGGAAAACATGTGTTAAGCAATATCTGCACCCCTCCAAACTGATGTGGAATCCATTAAAGGTCCGTGCAGGTGCAAAATATGGGCCACACCACAGAACCTGTAATACAGCCATTCCATGAACACTGCCAGGAATGCTTGGATTATGCAGTCCTAAATTAAAACAAGACACAGTGCCTATATCTGGCATGGTGGACACCACCCATAACCAAAACATGCAAGAGAACGAGGAAGCTACTACATGATAGAGCAAACATAAACAATGAAGTAAGCACAGATCAGTAGTATGGCAATAACATCTGTCCACACATGCAATCCACTAAGGCCAGCCACAACAAGTGGAATCTGTGTATCGAGGCAATGTCACACCTGGCCCAAGTACACAGACAACCCCAACTCCACCCAAGAAATACAAAAATATGTGAGAGATGCAACCATCCATCCAAACAGGAGGCTGAGCTCCTCAACCCAGTACTCCCAAAACCAGTCAGTAGGAGAAGGTAACCACACACACCACAAACACAGTCCCACATAGACCTATCACAACTGCAAACCAAACACATAAACACAGACAAACATTCCCAGAGGCACAAATTAGAAACACAGCACACCAACAGAGGCCTCTAAAGCAGACACCCAATCAAACAGCCCCAAACATAGCACATGCAACACATAGCACACAAAGCTGGTGTGCCAAACAGTCACAGGCCAGAAGGAGAAACAACATGCCTGATACAGTTGTAATAGGTGACTCCATAGTCAGACACACCACTGTCCTGCACACCAGACTGAACAAGGAAAGGGTACAGTAAGCTGCCTGTAGGCTGCCACAATATGCCACATAACAGAAGTATGTAGGTCACTCCAAAGCAAGTAGAAATATGATGCAGTCATAGTCCATGCTGGTGTGAATGACCTGAGATGTACCACCCTAGACTACAGGAAAAGAGACATAGATGAGCTATCTGATTATGTAGTCCAGGCCGGTATGACACTCACCGTTTGCAGCATCCTACCCTTACAAGAGTAATGCCACAGTACAAACACGGAATGATCAGTCATAGCAAGTGGCACACTTACTGGTGTTAGTCCAAGGGGATGCAATGTCTGTCTGCCTGGGATGTCATACTTGACAAGCCACGCAGCTGTCCTTGGGATGGCCTGCACCTGTTACCCCTGGGCATATGAATATTGGATAAGGCCTTTGCCACCTCCATAGAGCCTTTCGTAGGCAAGGCTGAAAAGACTGACCCACCACCCTACAAAACATAAGTGGGAAGAAACATAAGGGAAATGCTGACCAATGCCAGATGTGTACACCCCAATATGCATGCTCCCGAGGCCATCCCCAGAATGGAGAACATCGATGTCTGTGCAGTGACAGAATCCTGCTGCAAGCCTCCTGACAGCACACCAGCACTACCAGGTTATAACACGTATCATGTGTCATGGCCCCAAACCCTGGAACGAAACATAAAAGGAGGGTGAGTATCCTAGTCAGCACAGACACCCATACGTCCAGGTAACTGACAATGCACAAGGCATTGGAGTACACACATGTGCAACTAACTGTAGGCAAGACTGCTGTGCAGTCTGTAGTATGCTACAGACCGCACCCTCACACACAATAACCCCACCCAGCTGTCCTGAAGACAATGGACAGTATGAATGTCCTACCAAATAACAAGCAAGGTACCACAAATTACCACATAGGTGGTAAACCAGTATGTATAGAAAGAGGAACCAGGGACCTAGGGACACACGTGGACAGTAACCTGTTATGTGACACCCACATTGCCAATGTGGCTAGGAAGACTGTCTACATGTGACACTGTAGCAGGAAAGGAGTCACATATATGGCAACAGAGGTCATTGTGCCCCTATACCTTTCTCCAATCACACCCATAATCCAGTACAATGCCTCATATGGGATGTATCTTACCTGACACCTGCAGCAGTTAGAAAGACCTCAAAGGTACCTCACCAATAGGATAAAGGGTCACAAATACATGTCATATGCTGCCTGGCTGTAGACACCCCAGCTGAATCCAGTCACATACGGCCTACACAGAGGCATTGCATGCCTGTTGTACGAGGCCATGCCCAACACAGGAGTAATGGACATGCCCCACCCTAGAAAACACAAAGCCATTGGAGCTGTGAGAGGGAGAGATGTCAACCTCAACAAATAATGAAATAGGATGTGCTGGTGGGACAGATAGATATTCCAGAGGCTCCCCACACCCTGGACCAGAATCCCATTCCATGTTAGGCAGAGCCCCTCACTGACACTCTTCAACAGGAATCTTGCCAAGTGGATGGATGATTGTAGAGTTACACTGGGGGTCTTCACTGTGTCATGTCCAGACAGGCACAGCCAAGCAAAACATCAATGGCCATAATATGCACATAGCAAGGGGTATCAAAAGCCACACACACTCTGGCTAGGCTAACAAATGCCCAGGGTGGATAGCCTAGTATGACCCTATGAACCTATGAAGATACAAATTGTACAGGACACTAAGGATAATCCCAAGGCCTTCACAACTGATGGTAGGAACCATGTTGGGAATTCACAGATATGCCCTGAATCACACAAATATCACAAACACACACACATACTGCCAACATATATCCTGACAGGTGCAGTGCAAACCCCTCCCCCCCCCGAATGCAGAATATCTATCCCAGCAGACTGCTGCCCCCCTGACATTGCAGATGCTGAGGTAACAGCCAACATCTACAAAGCAAAACACACAGCAGCAATGGTATGAGATGTTGTCCTGGGCTTAGTGCAACATGGACTCCAGGATGAATGGAATGCAAAACCACACTACTGTTCAATGTCAGCCTTACCACAGACTATGTACCCAAAGAGCAGTGTACAACAACAGTGGTCCTTCTCAACAAAGGTGTTGCCTGAATGGATACTGAACAGTACCACCCCAGAATCCTGAGAAGCTCGGTTTGCACAGCTATGGAAAGGATCAGCATGTACCATAGACATAAAGATATTGGGGACCTACTGACACTGGACCCAACCCAGTGTGGCCCACCCAAGTGCAGATCCTGCCCCTAACTATGTTTGACTCAATTGAAACAGCCAGTAAGGTCATTGATGAGGGCAATGTGCTCCACACAGTGTATCTGGACCTTGCAAAGGCATCTATATAATACCCTACGTGTTCATCATAGATAGGCTCACCAGCTTAAATATAAACCCACATGTCAGTAGAGGGGTTGCAAACCAGACCAAGGACAGAACAGACATGGTCAGACATGCTGCAGCCATGTCAGACTACAAACCAGATATAACTGGCATCCCACAAGGCTTCGTCCTGGGATCTCCCCCGTCTGGTATATATGTCCCATAGGTACAGGCAAACATGGAAGGACTGTGTCCGAACATGGTTGCAGAGGACTACAAACTGCTCACCACATATGATCCACCAGCTGACACAAGCATCCCACAAAAGAGACACATAGAAACAGACAACCGGTGCCATAGCCATGTCAGCAAGCTAAGTGCAGAAACGTGTATAGTCAACCCCCGTGGATATACAGTAAGTGCCCACCAATTACCACATATGTGTTAACCCATTATGTAGTCAACATGTAATGAGAGACCTGGGGATACAAGGTGATAGATATCCTGCATTGGACACACATGTGCTGTAGTGTTTACAGGAACATACCATATACCCACCTAATCACGAAGGCTGTCAGATCTAGATAAGGGGAGGTCATTGTGGCTCTGCAGTCATCCATCATCAGCGGTACAATTGACTACAATCGCCCCTGTGGGATGTACCTCAGCAGACACCTCCAGCAACTGTAAAGTCCCCAACAGTACCTCATCAGGAGTATCAAAGAGCTTGCCCAGATGCCATGTGTTGCCTGTGTTGCTGGCATCAATAAACATGCTGCACCTTGCACAATCTGAATGGCAGTGAGCTATGCACATGAAAGACCTGAACCCCAGCACTGACTTACATAGGACAAGCTGTACTGCGTGCTCATTAACACAGAAGCCACCCCCAGCACAGGCTACCCATAGCGTCACATATCAATCTACCTCAGTAGGAATCCAGATGAGTGGATGGGAGATGGTAGATTTAACCTGGGTACCACTGTCATGTCACAGGTAGACAGAGGCACAGTATACTAACCATGACATATGTCATGGCAAACTCCACTTACAATGTGTGTTGAAGGACAAACATACTCCCCAACTAGCATTACACATGGACTAGGGCACATCACTAGTGTTTGCAAATGTACACCTATGTTGTGGAATACACTACCAATGTCGGACAAGCCTGGTTTAAGTAGTTCATATCTGAACAGAATGCAACATGGTCAGATGTACACAACTGGCCCATAACCAGGCTGTTGTGCCCACTATCGAAATGTAAAGCAGTGATAGCAGTAAAGCCTAGGATACTGCCCACCACAGTCAAAGTACTACCAGTACACTATACAGTACTACAGTGTTAGGTCAGTGTGAAAGGATGTTGACAACTGTATGCAAAGTATCCCATGCAAACACTGCAGGCACAGTATAACCCTGTTGTGTTCACACACAAAGCAGTTGTACCATAACTACACAACATGACACACAACACACAACCATAAGCGGGTGATAGTTGTTGAAGTTCACACCCATCCACAAATGTGGTGGGCTGCAGAGTCCAACATATGGAATGCTCACACTGGGCATGCTCACACACATTGACAACATGCCATGGGAAGGCTGAACTGGGCATGCTCACACACTTAGGCCAAATCTCGTGTAGCAGTTGGACACACATAGCTGGTATTGTTATGTTGTAATCCAGGAACCAACCACATTATAGCAGTCTGCCCAGTGCACACAGCTAGATGACTACAGAGACATACGTGATATAGTGGATCCCTCCCATATGCAAACATCTTCCACAGATGCACAAGTTGTTCATACAAACAGGGAATGTTATGGCAATAAAGATGTGCAAACAGTCTATCAGCAACAAATAATGTGCATTTGACAATTAAACATATGGGTGTAGAGGTCAACAGTAGGCCGTTTGCCCTAGGGAATGACAGCTTAGCCAGAGTGTGCTTGGTGTCTGCCTCCCCACAGGATGCACATTCCCCTTTCTAAACACAGATGATGTCTGCACCCTATAAGTACAGCAGGAGGAAAGTAACTTCCCAGTAATCCGAATATCGCTCTGCTACTGCGTCCGTCTCAAATGTCATAACATAGTTAGGTAGGGGTTTCAAATCCTGCAAATGCTCAGTGTGTGTGTGTGTGTGTGTGTGTGTGTGTGTGTGTGTGAGTGGGGTTGGTGTGTGTGTAAGTCTGCGGGAGAGAAATGCCCCTTTTGGCAAATAGGAAAACACACTACAGGATGCACATTCCCTTTCTAAACACCGATGACATCAGCACCCAATAAGTACAGCAGGAGAAAAGAAACCTCCCAGTAATGCGAATAGCGTGCTCTGCTAATGCGTCCGTCTCAAGTGTCATAACATAGTTAGGTAGGGGTTTGAATCCTGTGAATGGCAAGTGTGTGTGCCTGTCTGAGGGGGGTAGTGTGTGTGAGGGAAATGTCCCTTTTGGCAAATAGGACAACACACTACAGGATGCACATTCCCTTTCCAAACACCGATGACATCAGCACCCAATAAGTAAAGCAGGAGAAAAGAAACCTCCCAGTAATGCGAATAGCGCGCTCTGCTAATGCATCCGTCTCAAGTGTCATAACATAGTTAGGTAGGGGTTTGAATCCTGTGAATGGCAAGTGTGTGTGCATGTCTGAGGGGGGTAGTGTGTGTGAGGGAAATGTCCCTTTTGGCAAATAGGACAACACACTACAGGATGCACATTCCCTTTCCAAACACCGATGACATCAGCACCCAATAAGTACAGCAGGAGAAAAGAAACCTCCCAGTAATGCGAATAGCGCGCTCTGCTAATGCGTCCGTCTCAAGTGTCATAAGATAGTTAGGTAGGGGTTTGAATTCTGTGAATGGCAAGTGTGTGTGCCTGTCTGAGGGGGGTAGTGTGTGTGAGGGAAATGTCCCTTTTGGCAAATAGGACAACACACTACAGGATGCACATTCCCTTTCCAAACACCGATGACATCAGCACCCAATAAGTACAGCAGGAGAAAAGAAACCTCCCAGTAATGCGAATAGCGCGCTCCGCTAATGCGTCACCCTCAAGTGTCATAATATAGTTAAGTAGGGGTTCGAATCCTGCAAATGCTCAGTGTGTGTGTATGTGTGTGGGTGAGTGGAGTTTATGTGTGTGAAAGGCTGTGAGAGGGAAATGTTCCTTTAGCCAACTGGGAGAACACACTACAGGATGCACACGCCCCTTTCTTAACACAGATGATGTCAGCATCCTATAAGTACAGCAGGAGAAGGGAAGCCTCCCAGTAATGCGAATAGTGTGCTCTGCTAATGCATCCGTCACATGTGTCCGAACATAGTTAGGTAGTGGTTTGAATCCTGCAGATGCCACATGTGTGTGTTTGGAGGGGGGGTGGTGATTGTGTGTGTGCAGGTATGTATGAGGGAAATGTTCCTTTTGTCAGATGGGAGAACACACTACAGGATGCACACACCCCTTTCTTAACACAGATGATGTCAGCACCGTATAGGTACAGCAGGAGAAGGGAAGGCTCCCAGTAATGCGAATAGCGCGCTCTGCTAATGTGTTTCCCCTGTGTATCGTAATGTCATTACGTAGGGATTTGAAACCTGTACATACATGTGTGTGCATGTCCGTATGAAAGACATGTTAGTTTTGGCAACCAGGTGATCACACCACCTGATGCACATTACCCTTTCAAAGTACTGATGTTGTCAGCACCCTCTAAGTATATCCGGAGACGAGGAACTATGTAGTAAACCGAACAGTGCGCTTTGCTAATGCGTCCCTCCCACGTGTCATGACATAGGTAGGTAGGGGAATGAATCCTGCATATGGCACGTTTGCATGTGTGTGGGGGTAGTAGGGTGTGTGTAAATGCAAGTGTGAGGGTACAGATCCTTTTGGCAAATAATACTGTACACCAGATGCTGCATACCCCACCAGTAAACACAGGGGATGTCACCACACTATCAGCACAGCCAGACAGGGCTAGTTGGCTAGTAATGCCAACAGTGTGCTCTGCTACTGTGTCTATTACCATCGTTAGAGTACAGATAGGTATGTTTGGGTAACCCACAACTATCGCGTGTGGTTGTGTCACACAGTATGACCTTGTGCGGGTGTGTGTACATTCCAATGCATGCCATTGCCTAACCCAGCAATGGCATTGCACACATGATGTATGTGTGACACATACACAGAAATACCTGTGAGCCGCAGTAGTTACCATGTCTGACACATGCTTTGTGTGGATAAATGGTATTAGCAATGTATACCAATATGACTGTGTGTCCTGCTGTGCAGGGTCCGCACGTGGTATGTCCCTAGACAGTGTGGGTGTCTATGGTGAAAGACCTACAGCAGGGGATACACATCTGGTCTGGCCCATATAGTGTACATGTAGTCAATGTACAGGTGCTGTATGTTCCCACCTGTTGTGGTAGTGGTAACATGTCATTCCACTGCATTTCGGTGACCACATGCTGTGAACCCGTCAACTAGAGTGTTGTAGCTACAGCAATGCTCACACACAATGTTCGGCTGGATGCAGTGTGGCCTTATAAACACAGTTCATGGGACTGTCATATTGCCGCTGTTGTTATGGAGGATAGGTGGTCTTCCTGTGTATGTGAGGGTTGTGTGTGCCATGCTATGGACCAGATGGCATTCCGACACACTGTCAGCTGCACCTGAGTAGGCCCTGAAGGTTTGTGCTGTGCCAACAACCTGGAGGTGTGTGTATCTGTGTTGACCCGGGATACCACACCCCTATCCATGTGTGGTACATGTGTAGGGGACGACAGGCATGGTAAGGGGCATAGCCTGTCAGTGATGGGTAACACCTGTGAGCCATGACTCATGCATCTGGTACTGCACAGACACTGCGGTTCACCATGCTGAGGGCAGTGTCCGGTGCATGCATCCTCCGGTGTACACTGCTGTAGTTGTGTAGCAGCACTGTCAGTGTTCTAACCTGTGTGATACCCACGGAGGTCGCTATGTAAACCATGTCCTGCAGCATAAGGCAGTATGTGTGTACCAAGGAGCCTTGCCAGTATACATCGGGCCATGTGTGTCATGTGCAAGATGACCCGTGAACAGCAATGTGGCTTCCCTAGCATGTAAGCACGTTGACAGCCAGTGGATACCCTATGAATGACAGTGGAGACTGAGCATAATGTAGACATACAACAGCCTTCCCACATATAGTGGTAGAATACCTGGGGAGAGTATGTTGGCAACTAATATCAGGCTCATACTGGCCTGTGCCAAATGCTGAGAGATCCATTCTATGTTCCCTATCACGTAGTCCAGGGAGGTATCTCCCAGGCAGCCACACTGGCATGGTCAATGAGTGAGTCATATCTGTCCATGCCTCTGTCTGACCTGTATGCATGTGTGCTGTGGTGGACCATAGTGCCCCTGAGTCATATCACTGTGCCCTTCACCAGATACAGCCTGTTGAGCGGGACCCCAGTGCAGCACACATGACAGGTACCTGACACGTCTGTAGCAGGTGTGTTGTGTAGCCCTACAGGCTGTGGGTGTGCGGTACAGGGGATGTGCATGCCATGTGTGGCATGTGCTGTGTTCCGACGGAACATATGCCTGTGTGCCAGCTGCAGAGGTGTGTGATGCACAGGCAGGCTGCTAGTCTGAGTCCCTACGTATGCCCCAGTGTGTTCAGCATGCTGTCAGTGTGTGGCAATGTCTGCCTGGTATTGTTGTCACTGTAATATCATGTATTGATACATTTATTGGTCCTACATATGTTGACTGGGATAGCCCAACTGGATGCATGTCCATTCCCAGGGTAGGCCCGTGGAGACAAGCTACGAGGGTAGCAGATACAGCATTAGAAAATACTAGCATGACATAGTGCAAACAGATTATGAACAGAGATTACATAAGTAAGCAGGTCCAACATGTTCCACAGGTTAATGTCAGACCTGAGCATAAGCCAGGATTGCATTGTATTTGCACAGTACAGTGGTTCACACAGGTTACACATCCGAGTTAGCCAGGCCTGATACACTGACATAGCCAGTTACATGACAAATGTTGTTTGGGTCTACTGTTGAATGAACTAAGGTGGACATTAGGGTGATATCAGCTGGAAGTTGGTTCCAGGATCTACGTACAGGGTTTGCAAAGACAGAATCACCAGCTGTGTTAATAGACTCACTAGTCCGAAGCAGTACAATGTTAGAGGCTCGAAGCGGTCTAGGATTGTTATAGGGGGTGAGTGTAATTTAAGTGCAGGAGTATTGTCCGGATTATACAGGATGTTATAGGCCATAATCATTTGGTTATACTGTATTAGGCTGGGTATTGCAAGCCAAACAAGCTGATTTAGATTGATGCAATGATGTGTCCTACCAGGTGGGCCAGTGGCAAGCCTGGCAATGTGGTTGTAGCAAATCCAGTGCTTGTTAAGGACAGTCTTGTTCATATGTGAGAGTAGAGGGGATGCATACAGAAGGGCTGCAACATGGTGTGAGTGAGCTATGGCACCTCTAGCTGGAGGGGCTAGGAAGGCTTTAATTCTGTAAAGTGACCCTAGCTTTCTATTGATGGCTTGGCTAATCTGGTTAACATGTATGTCACATGTGAGGTTATTGTCTATGATGACACCTAATAGTTGTTGAGATGGGTCAGGGTAGAGTATTGTGCCATCGGTTGTTGTTATGGTAGCTGTGACCGTGGGAGACATACGTGTTTGTGGAATAACAGCAATCCAGTGTGACTGGGATGTAGGATCAGGCGACGTTCAGAAAGCCAGTTTGCTATTGTATTACAGGTGGTCTGGGTAGCTGAACATAACTGTACTGGAGATGTGGCTGAGCAGATCAGAGTAGGGTATACAGCGTATTGGATACAGCTGGCATTTGGGATGACAGTATAACGGTCGTTAATGACGATGGAGGACAGCAAGGGCCTTAGGATAGAGCCTTGTGGTACTCTGAGGGTGTCTGGTAGACGGTTAGAGGGTTTGGTCTGCCAGAGGCCGGCCTGCTGTTGACCATGCAGGTAGGATTGACACCATTGGAAGGCTCCAGTATCTAGACAGTCTGTGCAGGGTGCAGAGTCCAAGTTGGTGATCAACTATATCGTATGCCTTTGAGTTATCCAAACAGAGGGCTGTGGATATATCATTGCTGTTGCAGGTATGGCTTATGGTGTTAGTAAAGGCTAGGAGGCCTGACGGAGTGCTGTGATGAGAACGTAAGCCATGCTGAGTGTCTGCCATACTGCAATGTTGGACTAGGCGGTGCATGACTTGTCTATGTCGAAAGTCACCATAACCTCTGCAAGTGGAGAGTGTATAGCTATTGGCCTATTAGTGGAGACGTCAGTAGAGCTGCCTCCTGTGTGAAGTGGGATTACATATGACATTTTACAGATGGTGGGAATGTTAGATTCTGACATAGTACCTTTGATTACCTTTGAGAGGGGGTAAGCAATAGCATCATCTGGTGTACTCGGCAGGGTGTTGATCGGCACACAGTGTAGTGGGTTTCACTGTTACAACCGAGGTACAGAGATGTGAAGTGGCGACCGGTTTGCAGCTGGAAGCACGTAGTTTTCTAGGGGTGCTGCTTTCGGGACCAGGGGAGCTAGGAGGTAGTCGGCAAGCTAGGGCCTGCACTGTCTCAGTAAAGGACTGGTCAAAGCTATCAGGAACGTCTTCAGGGGTATTATCATTAGTAGCGGCAGGGATTGGGTCTGACGTTTGTCCTGTACGTAGTATATATGACATGCCACCTGACAGGGTATGGCATCACTGGGTTCAGAGAGACCGGTCCCCAGACTGGCTGTGTGGTGGCATCCCACACATGTGTTGTATATACCTGGCCAAGGGTGATGGCTGACTGCATACATGTGGCAGCTGTGACGATGACACATGACCCACATAAACCATGACTGGACCATAGAGGCGATTCACAGGTTACCTTTGGACATGCCACCCTAGTAGTGTGATTGCCATGGTGAGTACCAACACATAGGGCCAATGGGGAACAACATACTGAATGTGTGTATGTGTGGGTGGACTGCCTCTGTCTCATAGCACTGACATATATGACTGCACACGTGGGTATATGCGGGTAAGACGTGTGCAATGTGTCACAGGCTACATGTGCACAGGACAGACAGTGCCGTTCTGTCATGTGTAAGGTTGACATACATATGGTACGCTATGCAGATGTCAGTAGCAGTCTACAGAAGCACTGTAACCCTGCATTGCAGATGTAAGCAGTGTTCCAGGGGACCCCAGGTGAACATACATGCATACAAGGCTACAGTACACAGGGCTACAAGTACTGCATCATACAACGAAGGGGTAACAATAACAGTAATTCACAATGCATATATGTAGGCACTGTCAACATGTACCCAGGAATACGCAGCACAGATGGCCATGGTGGAACCCGATATTATGTCATACTTATTTGTGGTCTGGACAACATTGGTACTGCACACATATCTAGATGCGTGAACATACACATGGCATAGTTGTTGTGGGCATCTTGACACCATTACTGTACATGTCCACCATTGCATATCACTACTTGCGTTAGCATTCCCCCTGTGCTACCCATGTATGCGTCTATCTGTTGACAACCTTACCACCGGCATGCAATTATGTGCAGCTGTTATGCTTTGGTATGTACTATGGGTGCAGATAACAATTCATGACATTCATACAGTTACTACAGCAGGCATGCTGGGGTACACACACAGTCATAGCAGCACACTGTACTGTTAACAACATGATACTAATAATACACGTCTATGTAGTCATCCTGTGCATCAGCAATGTGTTTACCTGTTCCCGCAATGATGTTGGAGATTGCAGGAGGTGGCACAGTGTCATCATATGCACAGGGTGTGGATTAGGTATGCCTGAGTCAGCCACTGATACCACCAATTGACATGTGTGTGTATGTGTGTTGGTGAGGGGCAGCAGTACAGGGTGGGCCAGTGTTGCTGCAGTGTGTGCGTGTATGTGGTTGCCCTAAGTGTTGACATTCCGCATGTGTGTATGCACGCACACAGTTCTACCTCATGGCTGCCATATACAGGGGTTTGTGGACAGCCACAGACTGTACCTGGCAGGCCGTACAGATCAGTGTCTGTGTGCATGGACACGGTACCTGTGCCTGGCAGGGGTGCTATGGACCATATCCAGTACAATGCCTGACTGGGTACTGTCATCAGAAGCGGGAGTGTGTTGACTGGACACATGTCCCTGTTGGGACTGTCCAGAGCCACGCGCACGTGGTCTCCTGGGGCGTTCTGATGACAGCACAGACCCAGCGTTGCTGGGGCTGCTGCTGGCACTATGGGGGCGTGCACAAGCCTGTTGCCATCCGCGCCGACTGCCAGCTGCTGCTGCTGCTGGCATACGGCCACGTCGACACCGCAGACGCCCACCACTGCCCTGGCTCATGGACATCTGGTTGTGGAACTGCTGTAAGATGCCCCCACAACGTCTGTCTATGACATCGATGAAGTTACGGATAGCATCCGCAATGTCACGCATACTGTCTGTCATGGCTGTGCGGCATGCTCTGAGCTCCCTCAGACCCTGTCTGGTGTACCTTTCCATACGTGACTGAGCCTGCATGACAGTCCGAAACATCGCTGAGGTTGACAGACCTCGTTGGGCACGTCGGCCAGAGGCAGTACGCCCACGGATGCTCCCACGAGAACCCATGGGCAACTGTCTGTGTGGTACCATCGGAGGACCCTGCCCATGGCTGCTGTGTGGGGACGCATGTGCCACAGGTACCACATTACCCTGGTCTATGCCCGCTGTATCCTGTCCATCACCTAGGGACAATGGTGACATAGGATGTATAGGCAGGATGACTGTGTGCAATGATGGGGTTGACAGCTGTGTACTGTCAATTGGCTGACCAATGGCAGACCCTGACACACCTTCCTGTACCATTACACATATATCATCATTACCAGTAGCCGTGGCACAGGATTCAGGTTCCCTGCTGCAGGTCACCAGAGCAGCCCCAGAACCTGTGGGATGGAGACAGGAAACACAGTTTACATTCTCCAGACATTGTTACCAGTGATGCACTTATACACACATGCACACATGGACACATGCACACGGGCACACATGCACACATGCACACGTGGACACATGCACACATGGACACATGCACACAGGCACACACGCACACATGCACACATGGACACATGCACACATGCACACATGCGCACATGCACACATGCACACATGGACACATGGACACAGGCACACATGCACACGTGGACACGGGCACACATGCACACATGCTCACGTGGACACAGGCACACATGCACACATGCACACGTGGGCACAGGCACACATGCACACATGCACACCGTGGACACAGGCACACATGCACACTTGGACACAGGCACACCTGCACATTCGCACACATGGGTACTGACACACCTGTACACATGCACACATGCACACCCTGCAGTATACACACAGAGCACTACTGAGTTACACTACTGTTACTAGCATTATCAGGACTATTATAGGTTATGTTAAACACACTCACCAGCATGGATGACCTGTCTCTCTGTAACCCTGGAGGGACCTGCAGAAAGGATGAGATTAATGTTAGTGGGCACATCTGTCCCATTGATATTGCATATGATACAGTGTACAGAACAGTCAGGTGTACATATGGCATATTACCTGCACGCTCCATGTCGTGCTGCTGTGTGGAACCAGCCTCCATCATAATGCAGGTGTACTGCTGTTGGTGTTCCGGGGCTGGAGCCACAAGACTTAGGAGTAGCCCCTCCAGTCTGGTGAGGGGGGGGATGTGTGGCCACCCCACCTCCTGTGGCGACCTGTTGCCTGTGGATATCTGCTGCACGCTGCCGGACACTTCGGATTAAATCACTGCAGTGATGTCGTACCTGCTCATATGTCCTGTTATGCGTGCCAATTTTATTTACCCTACGGACCAGGTCTTGCCACAGTGCGGCCCTCTCCTGCTGGTTCTGACTGGTGCGGGAAAACAGGATGTCATACTCCCGCACCAGGCTCTGGTGGATCTCCTCATCCTCTGCAACGGAGTAGGCAGGGTTACGCTGTCGCGCCATCTCCCTGGAAGAGAACACAGACAGGATATCAGCAGACCATGTCAGCAATGTATGGCACACATACTATACATGTTATGCATGTGTAGTGATATACTACTACTCCCATATGTTGCATGTGTGTGTGTCGTGGTGGATACACAGGTACATGGCCAGATATCAGTGCTCAGCCAATACCTGTGCAACAATACCTGCCACATTCCACACTACGTAGTAGCATGCCCCATCGGTCAGCACACACTGACAGGTGCTATGCACAACCTCACTCTGGGGGTCCATCCCAAGGTACTGTATGTGGGACACCATCCACTACTCTGCTGTGGACAGACGTTACATGGCCTGGATATACATATCCCACCACCACCACCAGTACAGTAGACTACATTGATATGTATGTGGTTAGACAGTTATTCACTTGCTGGGACTGGAATGGTATCCATGCAGCACACTGGGCCAGTGGAAGCCACAAGCCACACTGCTGACCCCTTTGCAAATGCTTACCACAGACATGCTGCGGATTGCATGACACTTGCACACACATGTCTAACCCGGTCCCTATGCACAACGGTTAGGCATCCTGTCCAGTGGACCCCAGACAGAGGCAGATTGTATAACAATAGCAGGGGGCTACTGCAGGACAGAGCACATTCACATTAAGGGTAGGCATCTGTGGTCAGCACTGGTACTATGCTACAGTCCGTCGTAACAACAGCCACAGCCTACTCTGGGAGGGTAATAGACACAAACACTGTGGATGACCACAAGGCCTTCTTCAGTTATGTTACACATACCGACCACATGCCTCGGATATGCTCTGTGTTAGTCCACACCTACTTAACATTCACCAAACACACGCATATTGGCAACATTCCTGCAGACATGTTCGGTGCACATATCCCGCCTCCCTCTCCCTCACCTTTCGGATATTTATCACAGCTGGGTGTAACCTCCCTATCATCACACATGTCCAGGTGAGGGCCGCCCTCAGCGGAGGAGAACACACAGCATCACTGTGACCTCGTGGTCCCCAAGGATGTGTGCTACCAGCACTCTGGGGGACATACCACCGCATGTAACAGTGATAGTTTATCTTGGCCGTGCTACAGGATATGTACCTGGACAGTGGCATACAGCAGCAGTGGTCCCACAACACTAAGGGGACACCTCGACTGACCCTGGGAATTACCACATCATATGCATAATGGGCCTGTTCTGCTACGCTATGGGGTACTGCAGTATGGGATGCATGTGCAGTGACATCAGGTACCTGCAGACACTTGTTCCCAGCCAGTGTGCCTTTGGGATGGGCTGATCCTGGCTTGGGGCCTGGCTGACATTTCAAAGCAGTCACTACAGCCATTGCTAGGCCAACGCACAGACACATGCTACCAGGGTCCTGGCCTATGCCTGCTTGACATGTGATGTGTGGTCATCCGCTCTTGTTGGCACCACGTACACACAACATATCACATGGACATACCTATGGATACAGACCTATGACACATTTGGAGGGTTCACAGTATGCACACTGTTAACCTGCTTCTTTGCATTACCTCTGTATGTCGCAGCTGGTTGCGTTCCACAGCTTTTGCTTGCCGCTGCTATCCCTGTCAGTGCTGACAGCTTCAGGGTAGGGAGAGTCACAGTGTTTATTTTTTTATTTTGGTGCTCTCTCTCTCTCTCTCTCTCTCTCTCTCTCTTCCACTTCTCGGCCTCTCTCTGTCTGCTTCCAGACAATGCAATTAATTTATTGCATGTGGGGAGTGTTAGCACTGGATGCTTTTGTAGGTATTTGCATAGGTCCATGTGATGGCCTCTGCACCAATTGAGGGCCAGCATTTGCTAATTGCATACAGCTGGTTGTGTACTGATTGCAGTTCTCACTGTGATTTCAGGTCAGTGCTATAAAAGGGTATGTGTGATAGGCGTTGCCCTTTCAGATTGTGTGGGTGGGACCATGCTGGTATGCTGTGGACAGTGTTCTGTGATTGTAAAGGTTAGTATCTCTCTCATGCTTCAGGCTGTGTTGTATATTCACAGTTCTCCATTCCTCTTTCATGTTCCCTGTAGCAAGTGTGTATGCACTTTGACTCCTACAAGTATATCTAGATATATATATATATATATATATATATATATATATATATATATATATATATATATATATATATGTACATATGCATACATATACCTATGTACTTTAACTGACCTTATTATCTACAGGCTGCCAACTAGCATGGCTGTTTCTTTTCACACACTGCTATTATGGATATCCATTGTTTGTGACATTTATTTTAAATGGCATGCTTTGTGTACTACACATCCTATATTCCCTTTACATTTATCCCTACTTTTACATGTTATATTTATTTTAGCACAATGTGTTTGTATAAGAGTCATGGCTTAGTGGTAGGGTGTACAGACTAGTGTTTCCAAGGTCCTGGGTTCGGGACTGACAGTGGGAGTTTATTTTTCTTTTGAACTGAGTACAGGACCTGTCAATCACAGTGACTAAGGCACTTTTAAGCAGTTGTAACCGGGCTAGCGCTGATTTGCGCGGAGCTCACGCATGCGCACTGGCGGTTAGCTCCGCGCACACCCGCTTACAACTGCTTAACGGTGCTTACTCTGGTGCACACCCGCGCTATTTTCTTTGAAAGAAAATAAAATGGGGAGACAGGAAAGTGGTGAAAAAGGGGTCACAAAGAGGGTAAGACAGTAGGGAAACAAGCTTGGGATGTGCAGGAGGGATGTAGGTAAGGCCCATAGCTGCCCATTTCTTCATCAGCAACAGCTGTGCATATGTATGTAATTTTGTGTGACATTTGAAACCTTCCACCCCTGGGAGAGGTGTCAGGACAACAATAATACTTGTTGTACAGCCAATTATAATTGATAGGGTCCATGTCCAGTGGACATGTGTGCGGAATGGGCAGCTATGTATGGGGCGTAATTTTTTTGTGGGTACAGAGTGCCCTTTTTTTTTTTTTTTCAGGTAAGAGTGGTATGTCAGGTGAAGGAAGTTGGTTCAGATGGGGAGGTAGGCTGGGTAGGTAAACAGACAAGACAAACAAGACGCATACAGGGGCGGTATATGACACATGTGGGGGGGTTACACAAATGACGGGGACGGAGGTTTGGATATCCAGAGCCCATGAGCCCACAGATGGCAACAGTGGAACTGATATCCCCACCCATAGGCAGTTGCCACTGTCCCTTCACTGCCCAGGACGGGGCTGTGCTGGGGGCTGTGTAGGTGGGGCAACGGGCATGCCCGTTAGTTGCGCCACCCATGCCTCGAGCTGGCGTAGGGGCTCAAGGACAGAGTCCCGAATCTCCCTACGCACCACAGTCCGGACACTATGGGGGGTGAGTGGTGGATCTCCTCCGGCCACACTTGCAGAGGGGAGGCGAGCCCCATCCCCTGCAGCGCTTCCACCCGCAGGTGGCACAGGGCCACCGGAAGAGGGTCCGGACTCGGCACTAGTGCCAGGTGCACTCGCCAGCTGAGGTGGGAGAGGTGGGTCCGCTGGAACCCGCCTTCCCTGTCGTTCTATGTTTTGCATTATGTCATGACAGTTTGGGTTAGTGACATATAATACCATTCACAG
The DNA here is from genome assembly GCF_019279795.1 of Protopterus annectens. Classification (NCBI taxonomy): domain Eukaryota; kingdom Metazoa; phylum Chordata; order Ceratodontiformes; family Protopteridae; genus Protopterus; species Protopterus annectens. Next base: position 1,457,674,333 of record NC_056726.1, read on the forward strand.
TTAGTTGTAACAGCATGCATTAGTATTCCCATTAACCAAACACCCAGATATTCACACCATTGAACAGCGTGCAAAACACATTCATAATTTGAACAGTAATACACAGTCCAACAACATGCAGGGTTGATTGATGGCAACAGGCCATCAGGTGTGGATGTATGAACAGGGCGGATGCATCAACAGACATGCAAATATATATGACCCAACAGGACAGACGTCCAGGGGTGTTAATTGTGATTGCACATACCATTTTCACGTGGAATGGGTTATAGGTGGTTATTAACACCTTCGAATACAAATACATATGCTGTACATTTCTAATAGCTACAGTTATATACACACTACTGTTCTAACTACAGTGTCCTATATGTTAACTACTTCACCTTGCAGATGGGACTGTTACTGCAACATCAATCTACATTTTATTGCTGTTCATACACATTCATATCAAGCTTTGTTCAGATACATCATCCTGTTACTTTTGCTTTATATACTTGTAGACAAGTGTGGATGTTTGGTATATCAGACAATCATCCTATCTGCATATTTCAGACTGGGAGCAACATATCCAGATTTTGGGGTACACATTCCACATGCAGCAACACTTTGAAAAGATTTTGCTGTTTGGTTCTGAGTCTCACATGCATTTAATTCTGTCCTGACTGCAGTATAGTTTATTCAGGGGTTATTACTACTGTATTGCTGTATTCCTGACACTTTCTCACACTCTCTCACTTGCTTTCATGTTACTATTCAGACTGGTACTTCTAGGCTTTATTGACATGTTTTAACAGTGGTTATTACAGTTCTTTCCAGCAGTCTCACTTCTGTCATGTTTCAGTATTTCCACAGGGATATATTTCACACATGTGATTTCATCCTCTTCTGCAGCTATACTTTACATGCTGCTGCAGGTTGTGTACTATTTTCTTACAGGCAGGGCATTTTTATTTCAAAATATATGTTGGACAGTTTCATGTTTAGTTTACACTTTCAGACTGGGAACTGTTGTAATCAAGCAATACTTGCATACACTTTCACACTGTTACTTGCAGATTTAATTCCTTCCTGGCTACACTGCACTCTTTTGCTGACTGTCATACATTTATATATCTTTACAGTTACTGGTAGTGGATTACTGACCTGCCTGGTGGTGCAACCGCACCAGCCTATCGGCATAGGCTCTGCGGCTCGCAGAACGGACACCTGCAGCTGTAATATAAATGAAGTAATATTGGAATACACATCTCCATAATTTCAGGTAGTTTAACTTTCTACATACATAATTAATTGTTACTTACTCAGTGGTGGGCGTTGGGTGATTGCCGGGCCTCCTGGATCCAAAGGTTCAGTTGGTCCTGCTTGCGTCTCTTCAGGTCCGCATGGTGGTGACGGACCTGCTCACCTGTCCTTGGAATTCCTGTGGCACTGGTGAGTTCATGAGCCAACTGGTCCCACGCCTCAGCCCTGCACGCTCCCCAGAGGACCTGGCCCTGCATGAGTTGGGCCTCATGGTTGTGGACTAGGAGCCAGGCCATGTACCTGGACTCCTCAACACCCCACCTCTGCGCCGAAAGCGACTACCCTCTCCTACACCTGACATTCTGCCTGCAGGTCTGTTCTACAATCGCTTATGCTGTGTATTCCCACCTATGGGGCTTATATAGTCCGTTTTTCCCGCACATATCTGTGATTGGCCATTTTGGAATTGTATCAACTTCAGTAAACCTGCATTGTCATGCTGTAGTTTGTATTCATTCCTATATATGAGCTATTATTGCATTTCTAGGTACTGCTGTCATGGCTTAGTGGTTCTGTACCTTGACTATGGTGTATAGTATCCTGGGTTCGAACCTGGCCACTGCTTTTTATTTTTCATGACTGTCTAGACATGTTGAGGGGTGTGTCTGTGTAAAGGCAGTTTTGATACGGCTTGCTCAACGTTGCCCGTCGGTTAGCTTGTTTGCGCGGTGCGCAGCTCCGCGCAAACAGGGTATGCTGCTTTAAGCCTCATTTGGCTATCGGCACGTATATTCCGCTCAGCTCAGTTAGGGGCACATATATTTAGCATGGTAAACAACTGCTCAGCTACGGGCACTCAGTTTGCACCAGTTGGACCAATGCTTATCTACGGGCACATACACTCACTCTGTTGAACTGTAGCTCAGCTATAGGCACATCTGGCAGTTTCTATTCATTTCTTAGCTCACATTTATTCAATATAAATGGGCTATTTCATTGCATTTTACATATATTCTGGTTTTATGTGTACATATGTGTCAGGGACTTTTTTCCTGCTTATTTTGCAAAAAAAAAAAAATGGTGTTGTGGGGGCTCGAACCATGAATGCCTGCTCTGCAGCTGGCATCTCTACCGCTACACTATTGCTTCCTGGCTTATTTTGCATATTTAGTTCTTATATGCTTTCCCATTGACTGCTAACTGTAGCTGCGCTACGGGCACGCTCGCGCAAACGAGCGCACTCACGGTTAAACATTTTTACTATTTAAAAAAATATGACATGTTAATTTAGATTTCTTTTATGTTTAATAGTCTGTAGGGGCATGTGTTGTGTTGTGTTTATTCACATTTCCGTGGACTCTGTTGTGGGTGTCTACTTTGGACACCTTTACACTTATGGGGGTGTGTCCGCTTGCAGGGCTCAGCCTACGGACATGCCCCCAAATGTCTTACACGGACCGTGTTGGACTTAGGTGTGATTCAGCATGCTCTCATGAATATGCAGAGCATCCTGACATCACTCCGTTTAACTGCAGCCTCCGTGTATGAGTTATAACTCTTACACGGAGGCTTCGTGAATCCTGCCCAATATTTTTGAAAATAAATGACAATGTTGTTGAAGTTAAGATTTACAAGTGGGTAGCCACCCTTACGTATTTCAGAGTCAAATGGGTCTTGCCACTTCTGCCCCCCTGATTCTATAGTTGTGTAAGACCATGGTAGTTATGAATGTATCATGTCTCACAGGTACGTTTATTTTCAGTTTCAGGTTACCATGCCAAAACATGAGAAGCACAGAAAGTGCAAATTCTCCCAAGCAGAGAATGAGATTCTGCTTCATGCCCTCCATCTGTGAGATCAGTGGATGCTCTGTCATGAGAAATCTGACTGGTCCTTCTGCAAGTATGCATGGCAGGACATAATAAAAGACATAAATGCTGTTGGTGGTCAAACAGAACTTATGATCTATGATCAAGTCGTACAAATAAGACCCATGCCAATCCACCTGGCACAGCAGCAGAAGGCCATGGGAGTGGGGATTCATAGAAAAATTCAGCTGTAGAGATTTTCAGACAACGTCCAGATTTTTGCTTCATATTTTTGGCCTGTTCCTTATAAAATTTGTGATTTTCTGGATTTTTGTGGCAAATCAGTGAGGACTGAATTCACTAAATAATGACAGTCATTTGAGTTTTAGACGTCATGTATTTCAGAAAATGCATAGTCACACAAGACTGTTTATTCATTAACTTTCTAAGGTTATAAAAACAATATTTAAAATATGTCCCTATTTTTGAGGCTTTATCCCTCTGTTATTTTTGGCTCTGTCCAGACTTTTTTGTACTAAGAGGTTGAGAGCGATGGCTAACCCCAATCGTAACCTTACCTCTGTCCCTAACCCTACACATTACATTACTAAAATCCCTTTCCCTAACAGTACCACTACACAAGACAAAAATAATATAAAACACACATCAAGCATGCTAAACATGCAAAACTCTATCCCCTTACCTAACCCTTACCCTAACCCTAACCCTAACCTATGAACACTCTAACCCTAACCCTAACCTATGAACACTGATACATACACACCAACCACTATAACCCTTTCAGTCAAACAGTTGTTTTCCTGCACACTGCTACTTACAAACACTATAAAAATAAGCATTTAAACATTTGAGTATTCAGTCAAATGTGTTTTTGATAATTGTTTGCTTTCAGTGTTTTTAACTCCCCAAAAACGTTTTAGTTAGATGTGCTTTCAATATTTTGAGCTGTAACCACACATATAAAAATATATGAGTGTGTGTGTCTTTGTGTGTGTGTGTGTGTGTGTGTATAGTTGTGTAACTGTGCTATGTGAAATGCATTATTGGAAGATTCCTGGTTTTAAAAAACAGAATTGTTAGACAAACAAACACTTAGCAAGTAATTACATGGTGTTCACATTTCAGGTTCATATATGGTTTTCCACAATTAAGATCAAACCTGGTGACAATAGATATACAGAAAAATTCCACAGACTCTAAAATGAAGTATTTAAACAGTGAACAGTGGTATTAAAAGGCTAAATAAATTTAATGGAGGCCTCTTCTTTTATATGACATTTTGACTATTTTAGCAAAATGCATGTGAATTCAGCAAGCAATGCAAAATGTGACCCAACACAGAAATTCACGTAAATTGAATGAAGTCAAACTGTCCAAGTTCAGTAAATAGTCTGTTACAATCTAATTAGGAGAGTTTGCTTTCTGCCAAAACAGATAATACAAGTCTACAGATGAGTGACTCTCATCAGTGTTTCGTCAGCTGTTACTGACGCTTCGGACTGAGTAGCAGAGCAGCTTCTTCTTCTTTCGGCTGCTCCCGTTAGGGGTCGCCACAGCAGATCAACTGTTTCCATTTCTTCCTGTCCTCTGCATCTTGCTCTGTCACACCAACCACCTGCATGTCCTCTCTCACCACATCCATAAACCTTATCTTAGGCCTTCCTCTTTTCCTGTTACCTGGCAGCTTCATCCTTAGCATCTTTTTCCCAATATACTCTGCATCCCTCCTCAGCACATGTCCAAACCAACGTAATCTTGCCTCTCTGGCTTTGTCTCCAAACCTTCCAACCTGGGCTGACCCTCTAATATACTTATTCCTAATCCTGTCCATCCTCGTCACACCCAGTGTAAATCTTAACATCTTCAACTCTGCCACGTCAAGCTCTGACTCCTGCCTTTTTGTCAATGCCACTGTCTCCAACCCATATAACATAGCTGGTCTCACTACCCTCTTGTAGTCCTTCCCTTTCATTCTTACTGGTACTCGTCTGTCACAAATCACTCCTGATACTCTTCTCCACCCACTCCATCCTGCCTGTACTCTCTTCTTCACCTCTCTGCCACACTCACTGTTACTCTGATCTGTTGATCCCAAGTATTTAAACTCATCCACCTTCGCCACCTCTACTCCCTGAATCCTCACCATTCCTCTATCCTCCCTCTTATTCACACACATATATTCTGTCTTAGTCCTGCTGACCTTCATTCCTCTTCTCTCTAGAGCATATATCCACCTCTCCAGGGTCTCCTCCACATGTTCCCTACTCTCACTACAGATCACAATGTCATCTGCAAACTTCATAGTCCAAGGGGACTCCTGTCTGATCTCGTCTGTCAACCTGTCCATCACCATTGCAAATAAGAAAGGGCTCAGAGCTGATCCTTGATGTAATCCCACCTCCACCTTAACCGCATCTGTCACTCCCACCGCAGACCTCACGGCTGTCACACTACCCTCGTACATATCCTGTACCACTCTTACATACTTCTCTGACACTCCCGACTTCCTCATACAATACCACAACTCCTCTCTAGGCACCCTGTCATATGCTTTCTTTAAATCCACAAAGACACAATGCAACTCCTTCTGACCTTCTCTGTACTTCTCCATTAACACTCTCAGAGCAAACATCGCATCTGTAGTGCTCTTTCCTGGCATGAAACCATACTGCTGATTACTAATCATCACCTCCCTTCTTTACCTAGCTTCCACTACTCTTTCCCATAACTTCATGCTGTGACTGATCAGTTTAAACTCAGTAGAGCAGCAAAAGTCAGAATTTTACTTAAGCAGGGCTTTTTCATGCAGCTTCAGTAACGTAACGGACAACAGTGCATTTTTTTGCATTGCAGCATACCTCGGTTATCCTGACCATATGCAAAATGGCAGTCAACGTTCAGCAATGATAAATATGGTCTTATGTTCTTTCTTTCTCTAACTAACATGCAGTTTAGTTAATTTAATGTTCAGATTCTTTGCATTGCCTATCATCAAAAATATTTGCTGTCCTTGTATTTCAGGAACAATTAATGGTACTTTAGTGCAGTTTTATCATGAAAGCACCGCAGTTAAGGTGATACTTTGCATTAGTAGATTGATTTTCAGAAACAGGTAATGGGTTATTTAAATAACAAGAGAATAAGCATAGTTATCTTTAACATTTTAATACAATGTCACATAAACTAAAAAGTTTATTTACATCTTTATCGAATAAATAACAGAAATATTAGGACTTGAATGATAATTTAAATGAAGAACTCCAAGAAGGTATCCAATTATTATTTTTTTTTTTGCCAAACGTTTATTCTGATTAACATGCTACTCATTTAAATTAAATGAGGAGTTACTTATGTAAGAAATCTACCAATTTTGTCATTTTTGCATCTCTTTCTAAGTATGAAGATTTTTGTTTTTTTTGAGAGAGGTGAAGAGGGGCATCAGAGAGAGAGTACATGACTTTCTGTTAGTGGGCTCTTTTTTGACAGTTGCCCCTTATATGCAAAATACCTAGGATGTGAAATGAAGCTGGGATATCCTGCTTAGCTGCTGTTATTTGATTTTTTGCTGAGTCACTTCTTCACATGATTTGACAGGATCCCTTCACTAAAATCCTGCTATCCGTATTATTTTCTCTGACACACATGACAGTCTCCTGCATACCAGCAGGCAGATCTGATCAAACACCAACAACCTGTGGTGAATTTCTTATACTACATCCTAAGTACGTGGAAGATTACAGTTGTTGTTGTCTTTTGGCTTTTCCCGAATAGGGGTCGCCACAGCGGAACTCCGGTCCTCTAATAATTGGCAGTAGATTTTGATGAACGCTGAGGTGCCAGCTCAACGTTCAACCTTCAACGAGGGCACGCCCATTTACACATGTCTTTCGAACACCCACCCAACCGTGGGGAAGACATGCAGACTCCACACACATGGAAGATTACAGTACTGGTTATGAATTTCCATCTGTTCAGGATATTTTTGTAGCTATTCATTTATTTGTTTGTTGGTTTGTTTGCTTGTTTTCTTATTTATATTGTTGGTTAAGTGGACACGGGTTTCTTGAGGGCTTACCATTGTATACCCCCCTCCCCCTACATTTAGAAATGGTCAGATTTCTTATTCTAACTCCAATATAAAGCTCCGGACTAGTTATGAGGAACTGGTGGTGTCAGACTGTAGGACTGCAGCCCGCATGTGTTAGTTTCCCCAAACGTAACTGGTGTGTAAAAGAAGTCTGACTGAACTAAAAGCATATATTTTTTATTACTCAGAGTAAACTGCCATGTTTTTACATTCATATGCAATTAAGAAACAGATGTAAAATTTCCTCAGTCTCACAGATGAGCTGTTTGTAATAAAATCCTATTATGGTAGTGTGGGTTCTTTCCAAGAATATTATATCTGATTTACCCTCTCCAAAGGTTCATAGGTTGGTACTAGGCTATCAGCCCTAGGGCCTATACAAGCCTAGTCATAACAATTCCCTGGCTATTTCTTCCCAAGCTATTTACTTCCCTGGACCCCTGTCTAGCAGGGCGACTGACGTGATCCCTGGGGCATAGGTTCATACCTACAGTTAGTACAGTTAATGTAACTAAAGCCACGATTTCTGGGGGTCAGTTGGGCTGCAGATAACAGCAGCCAATTATTCAATTGGTTATAGTTCTCTAAACTCAGCTAACTTGTTCATAGCTTTGCTGTATCAGCAGTTTGTGATGCAGTGAAACACTAGAGTTTATTTTACTTCATCTGATTATTTTTCCTCAGTTTGTTAAATCTGCAGATCAATTCTAAAGTGTCATTCAGATGGCTCGAAGCAATGCATGTTGGGTGCTGTCCCATTATTGTTTTCCTTCTTTAATGTTTGGGTGATGGCTTAGAATCGCATTTAGACAAAGTATCTGTCATTTTGCTGCGACGAGCATAGAGTTTTTTTTCTTATAACAGAGATGTTTCTAACATCTGCATGTAATGCTTTATCAAATCAAACTGTATAACTACATTCATTGACATGTAGGTGAAGGACTAAGTTCTAAATGACAAACTGGACAAAAATGAAAACAATAAAATGTGTACAAAAGCAAAAAATCTTGTCTTTTCTAGTCTTTTATTACTTTAAGTATTAACAATATGTTAGCAATAAAAACAAGTACTGCTTGTATCTCAAAGATACATAGCACCATTTTTTCTACAGTAATTAAATGTGTTAGTGAAAACATTTGCGACCATCTTTGATTTGTTGCAGGAAGTAATCATCTGAAAATAATCTCCTTTAAAACTTCGATTCCTTTTGCACATTCCACAAATGCTGGCTTTGTATGAGATCCTAGAGGATAAATCAGGCGGGCAATGGACTGAATGCACTGTCTTGTGTATTACACAGATTAATTGCCCTCTGAATAAGCTGTGAATTACCCAAGAGCATGGTCTGTTGTAAAGAATGATTGCATTACTATGTGTTGTTTGTCTGCATTATTTGCTTTGAAAAATAAATGGTATTACTTTTATTTTTATTTTACTTGATTGCGGATGAGAAAATCCACTGGACACAATTGTCTCTGAGTGACTTGTTTAGAGTCAGACAGGTAAATTAAGGTAGCAGGAATCAAGCCATGCGGTCCAAAACACAGGAAGTGTTTTTTTTACCTCACTGACTCTCCTCAAGTGCAACCTTGATGAGTGGATGGGAAACCACAAATTTGTCTCAGGGGTTCTACCTTTGTCCCTCACTGACAGGGTGACAGGTGCTGAGTGAGGTTTTGTTTTTGGGGATAAACTCTTGGCTAGGCTTGTACGGGCCTCAAGGTCACTAGCCAAGTAACCTCCTATGATCCTATGTTAACAGCTCAGAGCTATAGCCTCTGTACTGCCAGACAAATGTCTTTTGAACTGTCAGTACACAGGAGCTATGAGACACAACTTACAAATCATTCCCTGTTAGCAAGCATACACAATATTGTATACTTATAGGAATGTAACTTTCTGGCATCCACACTATTTCAACACTAGTGTGGTTGGAGTTTATTTATGTATTCATTAATTTATCCAATTATTTATTTATTTTGCTATGCAACTATGGGATGTAGAATCACAGTAACTGATTTGGTAAACAGAAAATTACAAGAATTGTTATAAATTGGCCTATTGCGCTCTTTTTATCTCCCTTTCTGTGACGGCCATCAGCAATCCTCCTCAACTGCCTGACTGAGCCATTTGTCACCCCCCCTCCTTTCAGAAGAGCAAGTTTTGTTTTTTACTTAAGCTCTGTGCATGACCATTGGAGGGGGTTAAGGTAAAATGGCCTTTACAATGCATCTCCACGCCTCTGTATGGGACATGATTAAATGGCTCCACCCCCCCCCCCTTCCTGCATCTGATTGCCTCAGTTGATTATGTTATACTGACAAATCGCAAGTTCGGCTCATATTTTTACCAGACATAACTAAGTCTTGACAGGTGCAACCCAGGATCATTGTTTGATATACCTCTCAACTTCTTAGCACAATGCAAGAATTCTAAAGAAAGACAAAAGTAATGGGGGAACAAAGGTGAAAAATCATGGACATATTTTAAATATTGCTGTTATCATGGACATATTTTAAATATCACTGTTATCATGGACATATTTTAAATATCACTGTTATCATGGACATATTTTAAATATCACTCATCATGGACATATTTTAAATATCACTGTTATCATCGACATATTTTAAATGTTGCTCTTATAAACTTAGAAAATTGATAGAATAACAGGTTTTGGATTAGCATGCATTTTCAGAAGTATATGAAGTCTGAAACTCAACTGTCTGTTATTATTTACTGACTTCAGACCTCATTTATTTGCCAGAAAACCTCAGTTTTTATGAGGAACAGGCAAAAAATCTGTTATTCTAGACAGTTGAGAAGCATGCTGTCTGATTAAATGGCTTGCTCAGAATCACACAGTATGCAGATGGAAGCTGATAGAATCAAACCCACGACTACAGAATGAAGCTTGTTCACAGGTCATAACATCAATTCTGTACTCTCAAATGCCACACCTCACTGAACCATTACACAAGTCCTGTCCTGTGTTGCAGTCATCTTCAGTTCAGCTGGTTTATTTGCCAGTATTTTCCATTAGATATTGTATTGCTTGATCACTAATATCACTGCATGTTTTGAAATTCTTTTAAGGAACTGAACTTTAGAATTGTGCATTATATAATCTCGCATGTGGTTCTGAACATTTTATTGCTTTGCTCCTGGGACATTGCTAAAAAGGGTGTTCATGTCAAGCAATCTACATTCTTAACAAATAAAAAATAAATGAACAAATAATAAATAAGTAAAATAAATGACAGGAACAAATTCACATTTAACTGGCTCACCAGTCATGTTTTTAAAATCTAGATCTATGTTGCTGAAAACAGAACTAATGGAGGTGAAGCAGACTTCTCCATACTCTTTCCACAAAAACATCCAATCTTTCACGGTAAATGAGCCTGCATTAGAAACAAGTAGCTGGGGGAGTTAACCTGCTTTTAAGTATTACAGAGACCTACAAATTAAATTATACAGTACTCCTAGCACACAGCAAGTGTTGTTTCTGGAAATGTAGAGCCACCAGTTTACAGGGTTCAGTGTGAAGTAAATTAAGCCTGCGAATGGCTGTACTGCAGCGGATGCAAAGAAAGGCAGTAATGGTGTGAACAGTATGAGGGTGAGAAACAGGTGATTTTGCCTGCCAGCTTTATTGGCATAGATTTTCTGTCAAGCAGACTTTGGCAGTTAACTGCATACTGTTTTCTATTTTAATACAATGTGAGATGTTAATGAAGTGTATAATTATTTTTGATAGATCAGTCATTTTAGAAAAGCATGATAATACACACGGAGGTAGAATTTGAAGCCAGTTTGCTTTGTCATCCATTATATTTCAGTATTATTTGCAACGAGTTTTACATTTCTAGTATATTGCACATGTAATCCTGCAAGAATATGCATTGTTTCCAGACTGGAAAAGTATGTTAATATATATATATATATATATATATATATATATATATATATATATATATATATACACATATGGGTCCATTTCTTAATTTTGAAAGAGCAGAATCTTGAGATTCATAATAACGATCCCAGAATCTCAAGGTTCTGAAATCTCAAAATTAAGAAATAATAATAAAAAATAAAACATGACAACTGCTAAATCTCTGTTTTTGTGCGGGGGAGGCCGCCCTGCACCTACTACACCCCTGTGACTTAAATATACTATCTCTGAGATCGCTGTATAGTGAAGAGAACGGTAATGTAAAGTACTATACAGTGCAGAACAAGAATATTAGTGAAGAGGATGGTAATGTAAAGTACTATACAGTGCGGAACGGGAATATTAATGAAGAGAATGGTAATGTAAAGTACTATACAGTGCAGAACGCGAATATTAGTGAAGAGGATGGTAATGTAAAGTACTATACAGTGCAGAACGTGAATATTAGTGAAGAGAATGGTAATGTAAAGTACTATACAGTGTGGAACGCGAATATTAGTGAAGAGAATGGTAATGTAAAGTACTATACAGTGCGGAACGCGAATATTAGTGAAGAGGATGGTAATGTAAAGTACTATACAGTGCGGAACGCGAATATTAGTGAAGAGAATGGTAATGTAAAGTACTATACAGTGCGGAACAGGAATATTAGTGAAGAGGATGGTAATGTAAAGTACTATACAGTGCGGAATGGGAATATTAGTGAAGTGAACGGTAATGTAAAGTACTATACAGTGCGGAACGCGAACATTAGTGAAGAGAATGCTAATGTAAAGTACTATACAGTACGGAATGGGAATATTAGTGAAGAGAATGGTAATGTAAAGTACTATACAGTGCGGAACGCGAATATTACTGAAGAGGATGGTAATGTAAAGTACTATACAGTGCAGAACGCGAATATTAGTGAAGAGGATGGTAATGTAAAGTACTATACAGTGCGGAACGCGAATATTAGTGAAGAGGATGGTAATGTAAAGTACTATACAGTGCGGAACGCGAATATTAGTGAAGAGAATGGTAATGTAAAGTACTATACAGTGCAGAACGTGAATATTAGTGAAGAGAATGCTAATGTAAAGTACTATATAGTGCGGAACGGGAATATTAGTGAAGAGGATGGTAATGTAAAGTACTATACAGTGCGGAACGTGAATATTAGTGAAGAGAATGGTAATGTAAAGTACTATACAGTGCGGAATGTGAATATTAGTGAAGAGAATGCTAATGTAAAGTACTATACAGTACGGAATGGGAATATTAGTGAAGAGGATGGTAATGTAAAGTACTATACAGTGCGGAACGCGAATATTAGTGAAGAGGATGGTAATGTAAAGTACTATACAGTGCGGAACGCGAATATTAGTGAAGAGGATGGTAATGTAAAGTACTATACAGTGCGGAACGCGAATATTAGTGAAGAGAATGGTAATGTAAAGTACTATACAGTGCAGAACGTGAATATTAGTGAAGAGAATGGTAATGTAAAGTACTATACAGTGCGGAACGGGAATATTAGTGAAGAGGATGGTAATGTAAAGTACTATACAGTGCGGAACGTAAATATTAGTGAAGAGGATGGTAATGTAAAGTACTATACAGTGCGGAACGCGAATATTAGTGAAGAGAATGCTAATGTAAAGTACTATACAGTACGGAATGGGAATATTAGTGAAGAGAATGGTAATGTAAAGTACTATACAGTGCGGAACGCGAATATTAGTGAAGAGAATGGTAATGTAAAGTACTATACAGTGCGGAACGGGAATATTAGTGAAGAGAACGGTAATGTAAAGTACTATACAGTGTGGAACGCGAATATTAGTGAAGAGAATAGTAATGTAAAGTACTATACAGTGCGGAACGCAAATATTAGTGAAGAGGATGGTAATGTAAAGTACTATACAGTGTGGAACGGGAATATTAGTGAAGAGAATGGTAATGTAAAGTACTATACAGTGCGGAACGCGAATATTAGTGAAGAGAGTGGTAATGTAAAGTACTATACAGTGTGGAACGCGAATATTAGTGAAGAGGATGGTAATGTAAAGTACTATACAGTGCGGAACACGAATATTAGTGAAGAGGATGGTAATGTAAAGTACTATACAGTGCGGAACGTGAATATTAGTGAAGAGGATGGTAATGTAAAGTACTATACAGTGCGGAACGGGACTATTAGTGAAGAGGATGGTAATGTAAAGTACTATGCAGTGTGGAACGGGAATATTAGTGAAGAGAATGGTAACGTAAAGTACTATACAGTGCGGAACGTGAATATTAGTGAAGAGAATGGTAATGTAAAGTACTATACAGTGCGGAACGCGAATATTAGTGAAGAGGATGGTAATGTAAAGTACTATACAGTGCGGAACGCGAATATTAGTGAAGAGGATGGTAATGTAAAGTACTATACAGTGCGGAACGCGAATATTAGTGAAGAGGATGGTAATGTAAAGTACTATACAGTGCGGAACGGGAATATTAGTGAAGAGGATGGTAATGTAAAGTACTATACAGTGCGGAACGCGAATATTAGTGAAGAGAATGGTAATGTAAAGTACTATACAGTGCGGAACGGGAATATTAGTGAAGAGAATGGTAATGTAAAGTACTACATAGTGCGGAACGCGAATATTAGGGAAGAGGATGGTAATGTAAAGTACTATACAGTGCGGAACGGGAATATTAGTGAAGAGAATGGTAATGTAAAGTACTATATAGTGCAGAACGCGAATATTACTGAAGAGGATGGTAATGTAAAGTACTATACAGTGCGGAACGGGAATATTAGTGAAGAGGATGGTAATGTAAAGTACTATACAGTGCAGAACGCGAATATTAGTGAAGAGGATGGTAATGTAAAGTACTATACAGTGCGGAACAGGAATATTAGTGAAGAGGATGGTAATGTAAAGTACTATACAGTGCGGAATGGGAATATTAGTGAAGTGAACGGTAATGTAAAGTACTATACAGTGCGGAACGCGAACATTAGTGAAGAGAATGCTAATGTAAAGTACTATACAGTACGGAATGGGAATATTAGTGAAGAGAATGGTAATGTAAAGTACTATACAGTGCGGAACGCGAATATTACTGAAGAGGATGGTAATGTAAAGTACTATACAGTGCAGAACGCGAATATTAGTGAAGAGGATGGTAATGCAAAGTACTATACAGTGCGGAACGCGAATATTAGTAAAGAGGATGGTAATGTAAAGTACTATACAGTGCGGAACGCGAATATTAGTGAAGAGAATGGTAATGTAAAGTACTATACAGTGCAGAACGTGAATATTAGTGAAGAGAATGGTAATGTAAAGTACTATACAGTGCGGAACGGGAATATTAGTGAAGAGGATGGTAATGTAAAGTACTATACAGTGCGGAACGTGAATATTAGTGAAGAGAATGGTAATGTAAAGTACTATACAGTGCGGAACGTGAATATTAGTGAAGAGAATGCTGATGTAAAGTACTATACAGTACGGAATTGGAATATTAGTGAAGAGGATGGTAATGTAAAGTACTATACAGTGCGGAACGCGAATATTAGTGAAGAGGATGGTAATGTAAAGTACTATACAGTGCGGAACGCGAATATTAGTGAAGAGGATGGTAATGTAAAGTACTATACAGTGCGGAACGCGAATATTAGTGAAGAGAATGGTAATGTAAAGTACTATACAGTGCAGAACGTGAATATTAGTGAAGAGAATGGTAATGTAAAGTACTATACAGTGCGGAACGGGAATATTAGTGAAGAGGATGGTAATGTAAAGTACTATACAGTGCGGAACGTAAATATTAGTGAAGAGAATGGTAATGTAAAGTACTATACAGTGCGGAACGTGAATATTAGTGAAGAGAATGCTAATGTAAAGTACTATACAGTACGGAATGGGAATATTAGTGAAGAGGATGGTAATGTAATGTACTATACAGTGCGGAACGCGAATATTAGTGAAGAGAATGCTAATGTAAAGTACTATACAGTACGGAATGGGAATATTAGTGAAGAGAATGGTAATGTAAAGTACTATACAGTGCGGAACGCGAATATTAGTGAAGAGAATGGTAATGTAAAGTACTATACAGTGCGGAACGGGAATATTAGTGAAGAGAACGGTAATGTAAAGTACTATACAGTGTGGAACGCGAATATTAGTGAAGAGAATAGTAATGTAAAGTACTATACAGTGCGGAACGCAAATATTAGTGAAGAGGATGGTAATGTAAAGTACTATACAGTGTGGAACGGGAATATTAGTGAAGAGAATGGTAATGTAAAGTACTATACAGTGCGGAACGCGGATATTAGTGAAGAGAATGGTAATGTAAAGTACTATACAGTGTGGAACACGAATATTAGTGAAGAGGATGGTAATGTAAAGTACTATACAGTGCGGAACGCGAATATTAGTGAAGAGGATGGTAATGTAAAGTACTATACAGTGCGGAACGTGAATATTAGTGAAGAGGATGGTAATGTAAAGTACTATACAGTGCGGAACGGGACTATTAGTGAAGAGGATGGTAATGTAAAGTACTATACAGTGTGGAACGGGAATAATAGTGAAGAGAATGGTAACGTAAAGTACTATACAGTGCGGAACGTGAATATTAGTGAAGAGAATGGTAATGTAAAGTACTATACAGTGCGGAACGCGAATATTAGTGAAGAGGATGGTAATGTAAAGTACTATACAGTGCGGAACGCGAATATTAGTGAAGAGGATGGTAATGTAAAGTACTATACGGTGCGGAACGCGAATATTAGTGAAGAGGATGGTAATGTAAAGTACTATACAGTGCGGAACGGGAATATTAGTGAAGAGGATGGTAATGTAAAGTACTATACAGTGCGGAACGCGAATATTAGTGAAGAGAATGGTAATGTAAAGTACTATACAGTGCGGAACGGGAATATTAGTGAAGAGAATGGCAATGTAAAGTACTACATAGTGCGGAACGCGAATATTAGGGAAGAGGATGGTAATGTAAAGTACTATACAGTGCGGAACGGGAATATTAGTGAAGAGAATGGTAATGTAAAGTACTATATAGTGCAGAACGCGAATATTACTGAAGAGGATGGTAATGTAAAGTACTATACAGTGCGGAACGGGAATATTAGTGAAGAGGATGGTAATGTAAAGTACTGTACAGTGCGGAACGGGAATATTAGTGAAGAGAATGGTAATGTAAAGTACTATACAGTGCGGAACGGGAATATTAGTGAAGAGAATGGTAATGTAAAGTACTATACAGTGCGGAACGCGAATATTAGTGAAGAGAATGGTAATGTAAAGTACTATACAGTGCGGAACGTGAATATTAGTGAAGAGAATGGTAATGTAAAGTACTATAGAGTGCGGAACGCGAATATTAGTGAAGAGGATGGTAATGTAAAGTACTATACAGTGCGGAACGCAAATATTAGTGAAGAGGATGGTAATGTAAAGTACTATACAGTGCGGAACGCAAATATTAGTGAAGAGGATGGTAATGTAAAGTACTATACAGTGTGGAACGGGAATATTAGTGAAGAGAATGGTAATGTAAAGTACTATACAGTGCGGAACGCGAATATTAGTGAAGAGAATGGTAATGTAAAGTACTATACAGTGCGTAACGTGAATATTAGTGAAGAGAATGGTAATGTAAAGTACTATACAGTGCGGAACGGGAATATTAGTGAAGAGAATGGTAATGTAAAGTACTATACAGTGCGGAACGCGAATATTAGTGAAGAGAATGGTAATGTAAAGTACTATACAGTGCAGAACGCGAATATTAGTGAAGAGGATGGTAATGTAAAGTACTATACAGTGCGGAACGCGTATATTAGTGAAGAGGATGGTAATGTAAAGTACTATACAGTGCGGAATGCGAATATTAGTGAAGAGGATGGTAATGTAAAGTACTATACAGTGCGGAACGCGAATATTAGTGAAGAGAATGGTAATGTAAAGTACTATACAGTGCGGAACGCGAATATTAGTAAAGAGGATGGTAATGTAAAGTACTATACAGTACGGAACGGGAATATTAGTGAAGAGGATGGTACTGTAAAGTACTATACAGTGCAGAACGGGAATATTAGTGAAGAGAATGGTAATGTAAAGTACTATACAGTGCGGAACGCGAATATTAGTGAAGAGAATGGTAATGTAAAGTACTATACAGTGCGGAACGCGAATATTAGTGAAGAGGATGGTAATGTAAAGTACTATACAGTGCGGAACGCGAATATTAGTGAAGAGAATGGTAATGTAAAGTACTATACAGTGCGGAACGGGAATATTAGTGAAGAGGATAGTAATGTAAAGTACTATACAGTGCGGAACGGGAATATTAGTGAAGAGGATGGTAATGTAAAGTACTATACAGTGCGGAACGGGAATATTAGTGAAGAGGATGGTAATGTAAAGTACTATACAGTGCGGAACGCAAATATTAGTGAAGAGAATGGTAATGTAAAGTACTATACAGTGCGGAACGTGAATATTAGTGAAGAGAATGGTAATGTAAAGTACTATACAGTGCGGAACGCGAATATTATTAAAGAGGATTGTAATGTAAAGTACTATACAGTGCGGAACGCGAATATTAGTGAAGAGGATGGTAATGTAAAGTACTATACAGTGCGGAGCGCGAATATTAGTGAAGAGGATGGTAATGTAAAGTACTATACAGTGCGGAACGCGAATATTAGTGAAGAGAATGGTAACGTAAAGTACTATACAGTGCAGAACGCGAATATTAGTGAAGAGGATGGTAATGGAAAGTACTATACAGTGCGGAATGGGAATATTTGTGAAGAGGATGGTAATGTAAAGTACTATACCGTGCGGAACACGAATATTAGTGAAGAGAACGGTAATGTAAAGTACTATACAGTGCGGAACGCGAATGTTAGTGAAGAGGATGGTAATGTAAAGTACTATACAGTGCGGAACGCGAATATTAGTGAAGAGAATGGTAATGTAAAGTACTATACAGTGCGGAACACGAATATTACTGAAGAGGATGGTAATGTAAAGTACTATACAGTGCGGAACGCGAATATTAGTGAAGAGAATGGTAATGTAAAGTACTATACAGTGCAGAACGTGAATATTAGTGAAGAGGATGGTAATGTAAAGTACTATACAGTGCGGAACGGGAATATTAGTGAAGAGGATGGTGATGTAAAGTACTATACAGTGTGGAACGGGAATATTAGTGAAGAGAATGGTAATGTAAAGTACTATACAGTGCGGAACGCGAATATTAGTGAAGAGAATGGTAATGTAAAGTACTATACAGTGCGGAACATGAATATTAGTGAAGAGAATGGTAATGTAAAGTACTATACAGTGCGGAACGGGAATATTAGTGAAGAGAATGGTAATGTAAAGTACTATACAGTGCGGAACGCGAATATTAGTGAAGAGAATGGTAATGTAAAGTACTATACAGTGCAGAACGCGAATATTAGTGAATAGGATGGTAATGTAAAGTACTATACAGTGCGGAACGCGTATATTAGTGAAGGGGATGGTAATGTAAAGTACTATACAGTGCGGAATGCGAATATTAGTGAAGGGGATGGTAATGTAAAGTACTATACAGTGCGGAACGCGAATATTAGTGAAGAGGATGGTAATGTAAAGTACTATACAGTGCGGAACGGGAATATTAGTGAAGAGAATGGTAATGTAAAGTACTATATAGTGCAGAACGCGAATATTACTGAAGAGGATGGTAATGTAAAGTACTATACAGTGCGGAACGGGAATATTAGTGAAGAGGATGGTAATGTAAAGTACTATACAGTGCGGAACGCGAATATTAGTGAAGAGAATGGTAATGTAAAGTACTATACAGTGCAGAACGGGAATATTAGTGAAGAGAATGGTAATGTAAAGTACTATACAGTGCAGAACGGGAATATTAGTGAAGAGAATGGTAATGTAAAGTACTATACAGTGCGGAACATGAATATTAGTGAAGAGAATGGTAATGTAAAGTACTATACAGTGCGGAACGCGAATATTAGTGAAGAGGATGGTAATGTAAAGTACTATACAGTGCGGAACGCAAATATTAGTGAAGAGGATGGTAATGTAAAGTACTATACAGTGTGGAACGGGAATATTAGTGAAGAGAATGGTAATGTAAAGTACTATACAGTGCGGAACGCGAATATTAGTGAAGAGAATGGTAATGTAAAGTACTATACAGTGCGGAACGTGAATATTAGTGAAGAGAATGGTAATGTAAAGTACTATACAGTGCGGAACGGGAATATTAGTGAAGAGAATGGTAATGTAAAGTACTATATAGTGCAGAACGCGAATATTACTGAAGAGGATGGTAATGTAAAGTACTATACAGTGCGGAACGGGAATATTAGTGAAGAGGATGGTAATGTAAAGTACTATACAGTGCGGAACGCGAATATTAGTGAAGAGAATGGTAATGTAAAGTACTATACAGTGCAGAACGGGAATATTAGTGAAGAGAATGGTTATGTAAAGTACTATACAGTGCAGAACGGGAATATTAGTGAAGAGAATGGTAATGTAAAGTACTATACAGTGCGGAACATGAATATTAGTGAAGAGAATGGTAATGTAAAGTACTATACAGTGCGGAACGCGAATATTAGTGAAGAGGATGGTAATGTAAAGTACTATACAGTGCGGAACGCAAATATTAGTGAAGAGGATGGTAATGTAAAGTACTATACAGTGTGGAACGGGAATATTAGTGAAGAGAATGGTAATGTAAAGTACTATACAGCGGAACGCGAATATTAGTGAAGAGAATGGTAATGTAAAGTACTATACAGTGCGGAACGTGAATATTAGTGAAGAGAATGGTAATGTAAAGTACTATACAGTGCGGAACGGGAATATTAGTGAAGAGAATGGTAATGTAAAGTACTATACAGTGCGGAACGCGAATATTAGTGAAGAGAATGGTAATGTAAAGTACTATACAGTGCGGAACGCGAATATTAGTGAAGAGAATGGTAATGTAAAGTACTATACAGTGCGGAACGCGAATATTAGTAAAGAGGATGGTAATGTAAAGTACTATACAGTGCGGAACGGGAATATTAGTGAAGAGGATGGTAATGTAAAGTACTATACAGTGCGGAACGGGAATATTAGTGAAGAGAATGGTAATGTAAAGTACTATACAGTGCGGAACGCGAATATTAGTGAAGAGAATGGTAATGTAAAGTACTATACAGTGCGGAACGCGAATATTAGTGAAGAGGATGGTAATGTAAAGTACTATACAGTGCGGAACGCGAATATTAGTGAAGAGAATGGTAATGTAAAGTACTATACAGTGCGGAACGGGAATATTAGTGAAGAGGATAGTAATGTAAAGTACTATGCAGTGCGGAACGGGAATATTAGTGAAGAGGATGGTAATGTAAAGTACTATACAGTGCGGAACGGGAATATTAGTGAAGAGGATGGTAATGTAAAGTACTATACAGTGCGGAACGCAAATATTAGTGAAGAGAATGGTAATGTAAAGTACTATACAGTGCGGAACGTGAATATTAGTGAAGAGAATGGTAATGTAAAGTACTATACAGTGCAGAACGTGAATATTAGTGAAGAGGATGGTAATGTAAAGTACTATACAGTGCGGAACGCGAATATTAGTGAAGAGAATGGTAATGTAAAGTACTATACAATGCGGAACGCGAATATTAGTGAAGAGAATGGTAATGTAAAGTACTATACAGTGCGGAACGCGAATATTAGTGAAGAGGATGGTAATGTAAAGTACTATACAGTGCGGAATGCGAATATTAGTGAAGAGAATGGTAATGTAAAGTACTATACAGTGCGGAACGCGAATATTAGTGAAGAGAATGGTAATGTAAAGTACTATACAGTGCGGAACGGGAATATTAGTGAAGAGAATGGTAATGTAAAGTACTATACAGTGCGGAACAGGAATATTAGTGAAGAGAACGGTAATGTAAAGTACTATACAGTGCGGAACACGAATATTAGTGAAGAGAATGGTAATGTAAAGTACTATACAGTGCGGAACGGGAATATTAGTGAAGAGAACGGTAATGTAAAGTACTATACAGTGTGGAACGCGAATATTAGTGAAGAGAATGGTAATGTAAAGTACTATACAGTGCGGAACGGGAATATTACTGAAGAGGATGGTAATGTAAAGTACTATACAGTGCGGAGCGGGAATATTAATGAAGAGGATGGTAATGTAAAGTACTATACAGTGCGGAACGCGAATATTAGTGAAGAGAATGGTAATGTAAAGTACTATACAGTGCGGAACGCGAATATTAGTGAAGAGGATGGTAATGTAAAGTACTATACAGTGCGGAACGGGAATATTAGTGAAGAGGATGGTAATGTAAAGTACTATACAGTGCGGATCGCGAATATTAGTGAGGAGGATGGTAATGTAAAGTACTATACAGTGCGGAACGCGAATATTAGTGAAGAGAATGGTAATGTAAAGTACTATACAGTGCGGAACTGGAATATTAGTGAAGAGGATGGTAATGTAAAGTACTATACAGTGCGGAACGGGAATATTACCGTTCTCTTCACTGTAGCGTGTTCTCAGAGTTAGTATATTTAAGTTGCAGGAGGTGTGGGAGGCATAGGTGGGGGCTTGCCCTCCTGCAATAAAATGTTTTTAGCAGTTGTCATTTTTTTTTTCTTTATTTCTTAATTTCAATGTTTCAGAAGCTCGAGATTCTGGGTTCAGTATTATGAATCTCGAGATTCTGATCTTTCTAAATTAAGAAGTGGACCCATATATATATATATATATATATATATATATATATATATATATATATATATATTTATATGGATCTACTTCACTTGACCTAAAACTCATTTGTCTGACACCCAATTGACCTAAATTTCATTTGACTGACAACTCATTTGACTGACTCCCATTTCACTGACAGCTTACAATGCTGAATTTCAACATACTAAATCTTGAACCATAGACAAGCACACTTAGAACACCAACAACTAACCCTTTCCAGAACCTAAAAACTACTTACTATCCCTCTTAACAGAAACGGGACAACGTACAACCAAACTAGGTGGAGGGCTATGCCCCCACACCCCCCAAAGTGGGGGGCTGTGCCCCCCCAAATTTATATACTAACTCCAGGATCGCACTACAATGGGGAAAAAGGCATATACCTTTAACTTGCCTTACAGTACTCTACACGCTGCCACCACTGCTGGGAACTCACAAAACATTTGCCAAATTACTTTAGATACTTCCCATAAAAATGTAAATAGAAAAACCCACATTTAGAAACACTGCAACACTACTTTCTATATGACTATCACAATTCTAACAGTTAGCACTATAAGTTACAGTAATTCTTTTTATCACAAACAAATCACAAGTGAAGGAAAACCTACAACAAGTCTATGTCTTACATGTTGGTGAATGGGAGTCAGTCAAATGAGTTTTAGGTCAAATTAAATTTAGGTCAGTCGGGTGTTGGTCAAATGGGTGTCAATCAAATGTGTTTTAGGTCAAGTGAAGTAGAGCTATATATATATATATATATATATATATATATATATATATATGTTATAATAACTATTATATTATTATATTATATAAATTAATTATATATAAAACAATTTTGACCTTGCTATTTACTGTTAGCTATTTCATGTTAGTTCTTTTTAATCTTGCTTTTCCCGTAAGCATTTTACTATTGTTATTCACCACTTTTTTTTTTTTTTTGTAATGTTGGAGCTTTTCTCCTCGGGTCTCCACTGAAAAAGGGTCTCTACCCAGTCGAACTAACTCGGTTAACAAATGTCAAATAACTAAATAAATGTGTGTGTGTGTGTCTGCACTTCCCTGCTAATTATATATATAGATATATATATATCTATATATATATATATATATATATATATATATATATATATATATATATCTATTAGCTCCAAGATTATACAGCTGTAGGCAAAGGGCAAATTCCCCAGTTCTCACTGTTTTGCGACCTCCCACAATGTAATGTCAGTAGAAGTGTTCATTTGATATTTCACTCACTTCTACTAGCATTACAGTGTTAGCTGTTCCGACTAGTTGACTATATAGAGTGCTACCAAACATATATGTTTTTTTACTAAGTGTCTGATGACAGAGATGACAGGTGCAGTCTAGTTTATTTAGATATTTTAATAGCTACATGGGTATTTTTTAGTTATGTGCAGCTGAGAAGTAAAATCGAGCTAATGTCCTGCTCATGCAAATAAATGCAAATCTTGCCAGAACAAAGTGGAGTTACACAGCACCTGTAGACCCTTCGCTAACACTCTCTCCCATGCTTTACTGTTAAATGAGACATATGTCATCTGGGACCCAGTTCTTGTTCCTCTGCAGTAATTCTTCTCGGATATTATAATCTGGAAATTTTGCTTTGAAATAATGAAGTTTAAGATTTCTTATTGTAGTTTGCAGCTAGTGGACTTTCTCAATAACCAAAAGAATCTTACAATGTTTAGAGGAATTTTGTTCCTTATGAACAAAAGCATAAACTCCAGCTTCTTCTTTCCCTTGAGCATTCCAGTAAATCACCAGTTGTTTCAGCAACTTGTAACCTTAAGTTCATTTAGCTTCAGATCAGCCTTTCATGGCCAGTGTTGTAAGTCATTTCTTTTATGGGAATATGTGGTTGCAATGTCCAGCACCTCCAGTAGGCCATGCTAAAATATTTTGAAAAAAAGTAGGAGTGTATTAACAGATCCTTGCAATGTGACAGTTCCGTTAAATTAAGGTAGGTTGGAAGTCACCATCTTTCGCATAAGTTCATGCATCATACAAGCACTTCCTGTCCAGTAACAAACGGTTACATTAAGATAAAAATGAAAAACTTAGTGTTCTAGTTAGCTATATGTCTCTCATATTTTCTTTTGCCAATGTCCACCAGTAAAAAAGACTCAAACTCACTTAATGTGGTGAAAAAAATGTAACTGCCCTCAGACAAAGAAACCAAAATACTTATACGTCAGTTCAGCTGCATGAGTCTAGGCACACCCTTGGACAGTTCTCAATATTTGCATAAACTGTATCATTGTTCATATGCACTGTTTGTGTTTTTTACTACTGTTCTACTTATAACTTCAGCTTCTGTGATGTTCATGGCAGCAGAGGAAAAGGGTTGTAGAAAAAGGGAAGTGCGTGGCCATCTAGTACAACTTTCTTTGACATGTCTAAGAAAATGGACCCCACAATTTCACTTGTATTCAGTTTTTCACATGCAGACTGTATAGAGGGCAATATGGCAGTATTAGTCCTATCAGCATATCTGAAGCAATGATGTGTAGCTGAGATAATACTGAAATTACATACGTGGCGAGGTACTTGCATGGGAGCGTTTTTAATAATGATTTTGACATTAGGGAGAGGAAGGCGATATGAGGAAAGTTGATGAAGGTAAAACATGGACCACCCATCTATTTAAGGGAACATACAATAATGAATAATTGGACAAAGCCTATACAAAGATGAAGTAGCATTAATTATTTGAGCTCTAATAGATGAAAGCCTTCAGTTATGAAAATGAGAAATTGCCTGTTCTTTTGACCTTCTGCTATGCTTGCTAAAGACCAGCACTATACATTTTAATGTTTAAAGGTATGCACATATTTTTTTATATTCCAGCATTTTGCAATGCATGATTACTTATGTGACTCAGGCTTCTGAGAATAGGATGGCAACCACCTTTATTTTATTTATTTAACATTTGTTAATCGGTAAAGTCCGACTTGGAACAAAGCCAATTTTCAGCGGAGGCCTGGGGAGAAATGCTCCAGATGCATGTCTTTGTAATGTGGGAGAAAACTCAGACGAATGCAGGGAGGACATACAGACTCCACACAGAAGGCACCCCAGCCGAGAATCGAACCGGAGAACCTCTTGCTGTGAGGCGACAACGCTACCGCTGCACCACTGCGCTGTCCATGGAGGCATACACCAAGCAGCCATGATCGAACAGGAAATTCATAGTCTGATATATGTTTTAAAGAAAGAACTTGTGGACACTTGTACATTAAAACAATGTACTGCCTCAGACAAACAGTATATTGACAACTGTCTGGCAAAAGCAACAATTTTGAAAACAGCTGTTATTTCTTAATTTAATCAACATTGATATTCAAGCTACATTGACAGATCACCATAAGATTATTGTCACACTCCCAGTCAAGTCGGCTGATTTGAAAAATACAGATTAATATTAATATTATTATCATTGTTATTATTATCTCGGTTAATAATTTATACCACATTAAACAATAGAACTTAAGAATCAGAGTCAGAAACAGTAGCTGACATCAGCTTTCTGAAATTATTTACTGGCCTTCTGGCAAAACAGTACTTTATATCAACCAGAAATGAAACTCCTCATTTTAGCTCCTTCCACCCCCCCACCCCCCCAGAATGTAGGACGCAGTGAAAACATTCCCAGTTTCACCCTGTTTTCTTCTTCCTGTCTGCCTACGTGTTTAAAATTATATGATAAATTATGAGATTATTTACCCTAATCATCTCCTCTTTCTATTCTGGGTTCCCTTTCCAGGCCTTTGCAATTAAACTTCTCACCCAGACTTCTAAAACAGAATCTGTCTTTCTCATCATCTAAATTTGCCATCCAGCTCCTAAGAGTACAAAAGTCCAAGTGTTGGGTCCCTCTTTACCAAAACTTCTCCCCTCTCCTCCATACACTTCTCCAGTTGCTGATAGACTCTCCAGCACTCCCAAATCACATATCAGGGGCCAGTGTACTCCTTGTCACATCTCCAACAACTCCCACCTCCTACTGTCCAGCTCAGGTACAAATGCATTTAGATTAGATGGTTTAACAGAGGGAGTGGAGAGCAGAAAGTTTGTTGAATCTTAGAACTTGAATTTATTAAACTTACATTTCTGCCCTCTACAACAGTTATCAAATGGTCCCAGAGAGTCCAAAGCCCACAACCATGAAATAATCTGTCCTCAAGACTGGTTGCTCTTCTAGTCCTCAATTATGTGGGCAAACAATTCTGGGGTTATTAAAAGAAGATAAATGCTTCCAAATAGATGGAACTGCTCACATATAAAAGGTCATTCAGAAGTAGTAATGCGGTGGCATAAAACCTTCCCTCAAGTCAGGGAGCTCTGCAGTAGAAACAGAATTCTGCTAATGTTTGCGTACCTGGCCACTCTGATCATAAAATGGAAAAGCCAGTCAAACATTTTTGATAAAGTACATGGTACAGTTACTTTTCTACATGCGATGCTACAGCAGAACACTGTACTTAACTTTTTTTGCAGTCTAAGGCAAAACTATCTGCTATCCTTCTTGAACCTACGACTAAAGGGAGGGGAAACCAGGGTCGTTCTGATAGCCATTTAGTAGCTTTTTGTACTGAGGACAGCTCTTGTTCATCAACTGCTGTTTCTGTAGATGACTTCTATCAGTCTTGAGCCTCAGCGAATGACCTTGAGATGGATATTATGAGCTCTACTGGTAGAACAACTGTATTGTAACTGCTAGTGATGAAAAATGATCCCTAGAGAGCAAGTTGTTAACGTTGACAGATGAAGGTAAAATAAATTATTGGTGCTGGCAGCTAATCTAGCAAATAGTTCAAGCTGACTAATGACAAGGCTCCATTTTGAAGATATTCTCTAACCGTGGTGCCAGAAAGCAGACCACCAAACATAGAAACCTGAGTAGGTTTCAGCACGACTTTTGTTTTAAGACAACTTTGACTGTGACTGTTCCATCATGGACAGCCAGTAGACAGAAGTTCACAGGACTTGAGTGCAGTAGTCAATATTCCTGGCAGATAGACATAGCCCTCCACTATTTAATGAAGGTTTTGTCGTCATGTATCAGTTTTAATTCAGTAATTGTACTGTTTTTCCTATTCCAGTCAGTTTACTGTGTATTTTTTAAATTATTTGATATTAGTTAGGAAATGTTAAACTGTTAATTTGGACAGGATAAGATGCTCCTCTGAAACATTATGTGTTTCTTGCCATAAATAACAGGTTCCAGTTTAATGTTGTGATCACACAAAAAAAAAAAAAAACAGGATAGCAGGAAAAGGTATTCTAGATCCTGTTTCCCTTACTGGAAAAGCATGAATGTCAGCAGTTTCACTCTCTCCTCCAAAAGGGATGGTAACAATGTAGTTAATGCTAGATTTAGCTGGATATTTAAAGAGGTGAATAAAGACCCAGAGGGTAGATTTGTTATGTGCAGATGTGAAGCAACAAGAGGTGACTGTACTTACGTTTCATCACAACCAGATTTTCACAGTTACGAAATGCACATACCTCCACAGAATCGAGTGCATGAAGCACTTCAAACTGTTATTCTAATTCCTTATAATTGTGCAAAAACTTTACATTACTATTAGGAACAGGAACAGTTTGAGAAACCCTCTCCCTGTCTTGCGTGGCATTGCAGATGCACACTTGAGTTATAATAGCTGCTATCGTCCTGTCGATTGGGTTCTTATTACCATCCCCTGAAAATGAACCACAGAAGATGAACGGAGGAGCAGCTTCTCCGTTTTCATTCAGTTCTGTCTTCCCATACCTATTTCTGATTAATTGATGCATGCAGTCTTAAGCAATCTGACTTTCCAGGGGAAAACCGTTAGTGGTTGTGCTTTGTCGGTATTTGGAGAAGTATGGCAGGACTTAGAAAAAGATTCTAAGTATGAAACTCAAATCCCCAGAACAACAGTTAGGAGTAAGACTGTCACGTAAAATCTAAGATTACACTACTTTGTCTTGCTTACATGTCTGGGATGCAGAAAGGCGATCTAGAGGATTATGACTCGCTCTCTGATCAGAGCTCTCTTGTAGAACACGGAACACACTGATGACGCTCCGAAATCTGTAAAAACACAAACTACTCCGATCTTACGTAAACTTATTATGTGTCTTGAGACAGAGTGAGTGAAAGCTGAAAGACAGAATTGTGATCCAGTCCTCATCATAAACTAAATTGTTTTCTTAAATAGCAAAGTGAAGCTGAACAGGCAATTACTGATATCCTTCTGCAGAAGAAATATCAACTATGAGTAATGATGGGGCAGACATAATTATAACTCAAAATGTTATTCTAATTCCTTATTGCTGCCCAAAAACATTATATTACTTTTAGGAACAGGAACAATTTGTAATGTAAAGTTTTTGGGCAGTCCTAAGGAATTAGAATAACAGTTTGAATCATTTTCATGTGTCTGTATTTTTCTTCTCAGCATTCCTTCCTCTCAGTTAAACTACTCCTTTCGGCAGTAAGACAGCAGCTCTACCAACTGAAGTGTGCATGTGTAATGCACACAAAACAAAAAGAAGACTCACACAATTATCTCTCTTCCCGAATGTATGGCAACTGATTTTTCATCAGTAAGGACGTAAAATAAAACCTTACAGTGTTTCCCGCACTCATTTTCATTGCAGAATGTGAATTTTGCTACTATGAAAATCTGGTTGTGATAATACGTAAGTACCCCGGTTGACTTCATACTGCCTGATGGGTATATGGAGCTTACAAACATGACCGTGCTTACTCTTCCACTGCCTTCACGCTGTCATCCTCTCTCTGCAACGGATATATTCCAATTCAGGAAGGAAAATATATCAAAACTACCATCGATTTTATAATGGATAGGTCCTTCCCTTCTCAGAACTCCATGTTAAAACTTAATGAGTGCTGAAATGTTTAATGGTACAAAATGGCCTCTTCCCTATGTGGCATATTGTACACCATAGTTACCCTATATATACACTTATAGGACCATAGGTAGGTATTAGGCTATCGGTCCTAGGGCCTCTACAAGCCTAGCCAAAAAGGTACCCTGGCTTTCGCCACCCAAGAAAATTATTTTCCTGTGCCCTTGTTGAGCAGAGCCACAGAGGTGATCCCTGGGGTGAATTTCCTATTTCCCTTCCAATCATCAAGATTTTTCTTGAAGAGTGCTTATGAGGAGCTTTGTTTGATATAGATAGGTAGTTTTTTCCAGAGTATGGGAAGTCTCTGGGACAGGAATCTATCCCTCCAGCATGTCCTGTTTATTGTACTGACAAGGTTTAGGTCCCTAATGCGTGTAGCTTGGAGGATTGGGATTTCTTTAAGTGGAGCATGTCCAACAGCTCTGGGTTTGACATAGCTTTGTATGTTAGGCAGAGATCACCTTTGAGTAGGTGATATGCGACGGAGTAAAGCTGGAGTTTTTTGAGACGGTCTTTGTAGGGCATCTGTTTGAGGCCGGTAATCCTCTATGTGAGGTATTTCTGTGGCCTTTCCAGTTGTTGTAGATGTCTTGTGAGGTACATACCAAAAGGGGCGCTGTATTCTATAATGGGTCTAATGAGTGATGAGTAGAGGGGAACAATGACCTCTTTTTTCCTGGATGAGAACCCTTTTGTGATGAGGTGTGCCACATAGAAGGATTTCCTGACTACTGTGGTGATGTGATTATTAAAGGAGAGACTACTGTCCACCTGTGTCCCAGGGTTTCTTATCCCATTTTTGGTGTTAAGTAGACTACCACCTATGTGGTAGCTCATGGGTACAGAGTTTTTACCAAAGGGGATGACAACGCACTTTTTGGCATTGAGCTTGAGGCCATGGCTTTGACACCAGGCATCTGTCTCAGTGAGGCCCTT
Source organism: Protopterus annectens (assembly GCF_019279795.1). Classification (NCBI taxonomy): domain Eukaryota; kingdom Metazoa; phylum Chordata; order Ceratodontiformes; family Protopteridae; genus Protopterus; species Protopterus annectens. The sequence goes on from NC_056726.1 coordinate 1,457,704,166, forward strand.
TTGTAGGATATCCACATCATTAGGAGTTTCAGTTATGGCTCCTAGTTTGCAGTCATCTGTGAACTTCATTAGCCAAAGACCTTCTGTGTTAGCCTGTACTTCAGAAAAGTAGATACCAAACAGGAGAGGACCCAGGACTGAACCCTGTGGTACTCCACTTGTCACTGGTCTGAAGTCAGATTTGGAGTCTGCTACTTTCACAGTGTGGGTTCTGTCAGTGATCCAGTTGGCAACCCATCTTATGACATAGGGATTTATACCTAGTTTAGTGAGTTTATCTATAATTTCAGAGTGGATGATGGTGTCAAAAGCCTTGGCGAGATCTAGATAGGCTGTGTGAACCACCTTACCCTCGTTTACAGCTTTGGTGACTTCTTCAAAGAAGTCTATCAGGTTTAGAAGACATGATCTGCCTTTTACAAACCCGAATTGGGTGGGGTCCAGTGTTTGGAGGTTACCAATGTCTTTGTTTATAAGTTCCATGATGATACGTTCCATGGCCTTGCAGACCAGGCTCATTAGGCTAATGGGTCGGTAGTTCCCGGGGTCCATGCTGGCTCCCCCTTTGTGGAGTGGGATAACCATAGCTGTGCACCATTCAGTGGGCACAAAGCCTCAGGTGAGGCTATGATTGAACATGGTGCTTAGGTGGGGGTGACTGCAGTTCATGTAGAATGCAGCCTGGGATGTTTTTGGTTCCCATGGATGCTGTGTTCTTGGCTTTGGAGAGTATGGTTTTTACCTTTGCAGCTGTGATTACAGGAACTTTGCATTCTTCCGGTATATAGATGGCCACTTTAGGGGGTGAGAGGGGGGTAAAGTTAGCACTGAACCTATCTCCCAGGATGTTGGCAATATCAGTTGGTTCTGTATATTTAGTGCCATTGTGCTGTAACTCAGAGCAGATCTGAGTGTTGCTCTTGCGATTCTTGACATAGTTATAGAATGCTTTGTGGTTGTCTTTAGAATCAGTGGCAATTTTGTTTTCGTAACTAGTTTTGGAGGATTTTATGAGGGATCTCAGCTTCTTACTGAGGCTGACCAGGCCTCCAATCATGGGATTTTACTCGTTTTTGCAACAGTTTCTTTCTTCTGTTGTAGAGTTTGTTTATGGCAGGGGACCACCAGATTGGCTTCCCTTTTTTGGAGGATAGCATCTTGGTTCTGTTAGGGATAGCACGATCGACGCACTCATGTAAGTGCTTATAAAGTGCATTTATGTAGGATTCAGCAGTCGTACCTCTGTTGTCCGTCTGCATGAGTGTCGTGAAGTTTGCTACATCTGTCTTAAGAAGTGTGAAGTTGTCTTTGGAGAATTGTTTTACGGTGGTTTTCCTAATGGGGGGTGGGGCAGGATGTGGATGTCTAGGATGATTAGCTTGTGGTCGGATATGACCAATGAGGAATTGACCTCTTGTGTGGAACACCGGTCACCCATGTCGGTAATGACCAGGTCTAGGATATTGCTGCCCCTGGCGGGGGTGTGGATAAGTTGATCCAAGACGTTGAAATTTATGAATTCCAGAAAACATTAAGCAAAAGAGTTGGTACATGAGTAGTTTTCCCAGTTAATGGTGGGGTAGTTGAAATCACCCATTATTAGGGTGTTGGGTTGTACTCTAATATTTTCCAGTGTATCAAGACATGAGGAATGGGAATCCTGGGGCATGGTGGGGATCTGTAGCAAGTTACATTTTGGATTGCAGTCTTGCCCAGAGTTAGTTGCACTTGGATAATCTCGGATGCATTATGCTGAACATCTAGTCTGGAGGTGTGGATATTCTTAATGAATATGGACATGCCTCTGCCTTTAATGTTTCAGTCCAGGTTAGGTTGCTGAAAGGTGTGGTATGAATTATAGCCTGGTAATGCAGGGGTGCTCTCTGGATCCTTGAACCAGGTCTCTGTCACTGCACAGATATCAATGTTCTCCATTTTAAGGATTCCCTCAAGTAAATGCATTTTGAGGTTTAGACTTCTAGCATTGAGTAGCATTACCCTCAAATTTTGCTTGCTTGTACCTGTTACTTATCTCCATATATCTAATATACATTATATAACAAATTATTTCTTGGGTTCCAGTTCATTAATGCCGGGCATAGATAGGGCTGAATGTATATCTTAACAATGTGCATAGCACAAAGATATATTACTGTCTCCTGACCTGTTTTTGTGGGAAAAGCCCTCATGCCGATGGAAGGGTGATTCCTATCTTCTCAGACTAAGAAGTTTCCAACTTTGTAACCAATGCTGCGCTGCATTTTCTTGATCTAAATGAACCTGGTTTTAACATATGATGCACACCCACCTCCCCTTCTCACAAAGAGCCACAGTGGAAATAATCAGTGTTGTATGTTAATCAAGGGCAGCAAAGCAAAAAGTGTGGTTCTCTAAAAGACAAAAAGTGCACATCAAAAAGTCATTTCTAGTAAGTGCAGCAGGAAAAGAACAAGGGGATGAGAGAAAATCAGCCAGGACAGGAAAACACAGTACAGCAGTATGGGAAGCAAAACCTTTATTTCAGGTTCAGTAGTGAAAAAAGGAAATCCAAGCCTTGGGCTGTAAAAATGCA
>NC_056726.1:1457711737-1457784237 GCF_019279795.1 Protopterus annectens
GTAAGAACAGGCAAGTAACTTGGAAAGGAGAAGAAAGAAATTGTGTGTAACGGTCTGTTGGAAGTAAACCAGATAGAACTTTTCTTCATTGATAGGTAATAGATGCATAAAATAGACAAAAGAGGTGATGTATGCATATAGCGTTTAGGATAAGGAAACTATCACATTTTGTCCACTAAAAAGGTTTATTATATTCTGTAATAATTTAACCACACTGTTTGGTCTCAATGGAGCTAAAAATGTAGATTTTATTAACAAATAATATAACAAAGAACTGGTGTCTCGCCTATAGGCTTTCTACTGACTTTAAAACTCAGTGCTATTCTTCTAACTTATATGCTTACATAATAAAGAGCCACCACCCAAAAGGTTCACTAATTAATTAAATTAATCACAGTAAATATTTCATAATTAACTTATTATATTCTAATAATTCCCCAGGTAATAGCTGTACTCATGGTGTTTTGAGTCCACTGCAGTTGTTTGTTGTATACATAACACTTTTTCAATGCTATTAATTGTTTTTGTGCTGTTGGCATGTATCTTTTTGGCCCAGTTTGATCAGTTGATCTACCTGTATTCTTGGTTAACAAATGTATAAATAAATGCATAAAAGTTTAAAAGAGCACAGATCATGTGTCGCAGCACCCTGATAACAAGAAAAGGGTGAAAACAGAGTTACAATAAATTCTGTAGTGCTCACATAATATAGGGAAGTAGCAGTCTGGCTGGGTCTGATGTCTGTTAACGACTGTCATTTTTCAATATCCCTGGAAATAGTGCTAAAACAGTCATGTTTTAAAATATTTTTGGATGATCTTGAGTGACTAGAAAAAAATTGTAGTAATGAACAACTGATGTCCATGTCATGTTCAAAGCAAATGTCATGGAATCATAGGAAGTTACTAGGCTAATGGCCCTGGGGCCCTTACAAGCCTAGCCAAGAGTTTATCCCCAAAAAATGAAACCTCAGTCAGCACCTGTCACCCCTGTCAATGAGGGACACAGGTGGAACCCTGAGACAAATTTGTGGTTTCAGTAGAACCAGTACCACACACATGAAGAACAGGTGCACAGCCAATGAGAGAATGTAAATTTCCAAAACACCAGTGGCCAGCACTGAAATGTCAACAACAAATCTTTATTTCATATCATACCATATCAATCCAGGGGTTTTGTGTACAAAGCCTTCCTTACTGCAGATAAATAATGATTTTATATATATATATATATATATATATATATATATATATATATATATATATATACAGACACACACACACACACACACACACACACACACACACACACACACACACACACACACATATTGATATCTGTATCTGTATTTATACAAACTTATACTCACAAATATGGGTATGCACAAATTTACTCTCTGATTGACAGGAATTGCCCTCCTGGAGAAAGGAGGTATGGCCTGAAGGAAGGCTACTGTCGAAGTGTGGTGGTCATTGGATTCAGTGATCTTGGAATATGCATGAATTACTGAACCTGTCTTTCTGTGTCTATGTTCATTGGATTCATCGAAACAGACAGCTAAAAGCATTTTTGTTGTGTTTTCTTCCCTAACTCACCATTACTGAAGCATCTGTTTTTGCTGTGTTGCAGGTCTTCAGAAGAAAAGCTATAGAACTGGGAGAGAAGCTGTTACCGGCATTTTCCACGCCGACTGGCATTCCACGGGGTGTCATCAACCTTGGGAAGTAAGTACCAGCAAATCCTGTTTCTGATTAGCAGTTAAGCAGTACATTCTTCCTTTTAACAAAGTGTAGTACAAAGTGATTTCTTTCCTCCGTTTCATATTTTATAAAAGCACCACGTTGTTAATAATGATTTTCACTTCTACTTTTATCTTTTTGCCTTGATTTTGTTCTGTTCTGCAAGACTTTCACAGCGAGTTACAAATGTACAAGAGTTGTGATAATTTTTCACATATGTAAGGATTTAACTTGCATTACAACAGCACGTAGCAAAACCATGATGCACTCTGCGGTTACCGAGTTAAAGAACTAAAAGCTGGTATGAAGATGGTAGTTAACACGGACATATAGCACTGACCTGTAAAAACAATAGATACACTGTATGTCAACAAGTCATTTATCCTGAAGAAAATGAAGAAATTGTGCATATTGAAAAGGAAAACAGTTTCCTTTAGCTAAGAGTCACCAAAAAAGTAAAAGCACTAGCAAGCGGACACATTCTCTTTATACTGGAGAAAAATGAAATTGTTGATGCTAGAAGAAGATATTATTAGCTTTTACAGATTGATACTCCTAAACCTTCAGCAATTTCCCTTGCAATAGGTGCTCTACAGGATGCTTTTAATGCAACAGGCTAGTTGCTCAGCATAATGCATCCAAGATTATCTAAGTGCAACTAACTCTGGGCAAGACGGCAATTCAAATTGTAGCTTGCTACAGATCCCCCACCATGCCCCAGGATTCCCACTCCTCATTTCTTGATACAATGGAAAATATTAGGGTACAACCTAACACCCTAATAATGAGTGATTTCAACTACCCCACCATTAACTGGGAAAACTACTCATGTACCAACTCTTGTGCTCAACGTTTTCTGGAATTCATAAATTCCAACTCCTTGGATCAGCTTATCCACACCCCCACCAGGGGCAGCAATATCCTAGACCTGGTCATTGCCAACATGGGCAACCAGTGTTCCACACCAGAGGTCAATTCCTTGTTGGTCAGATCCAACCACAAGCAAATAACCCTAGACATCCACATCCCATTCCCACCCACCATTAGGGAAACCACCGTAAAAAAATTCTCCAAAGCCAACTTCACACTTCTTAAGACAGAAGTGACAAAATTCACGACACCCATGCTGACGGAAAATAGAGGTACGACTGCTGAATCCTATACAGTTGCACTTTATAAGCATGTACACGAGTGCATGGATCATGCAATCCCTAACAGAACCAAGATGCTATCCTCCAAAAAAAGGAAGCCAGTCTAGTGGTCCCCTGCTATAAGCAATCTTTACAACAGAAGAAAGAAACTTTTGCAAAAAACAATAAAATCCCATGATTGGAGGAACTCCATGGACAGCCACAGTAAGAAGCTGAAATCCCTTATAAAATCCTCCAAAGCTAGTTATGAAAACAAAATTGCCACTGATTATAAAGACAGCCACAAAGCATTCTATAGCTATGTCAAGAATCTCAATGGCAACACTCAGATCTGCTCTGAGTTACAGCACAATGGCACTAAATATACAGAACCAACTGATATTGCCAACATCCTGGCAAATAGGTTCAGTGCTAACTTTACCCCTCTATCATCCCCTAAATGGCCCATCTCTATATTGGAAGAATGCCAAGTTCCTGTAATCAAGGCTGCACAGGTAAAAAACACACTCTCCAAAGCCAAGAACACAGCATCCATGGGACCTGACAACATCCCAGGCTGTGTTCTACATGAACTACAGAAGGAACTGGCACCCCACGTAAGTACCATGTTCACTCATAGCCTCACCTCAGGCTTTGTGCCCACTGAATGGAGCACAGCAATGGTTATCCCACTCCACAAAGGGGAGCCACTATAGATCCCGGGAACTACCACCCCATTAGCCTGACGAGCCTGGTCTGCAAGGCTATGGAATGTATCATCATGGAACTTATAAACAATGACATTGGCAATCTCCAAACTCTGGGCTCTACCCAGTGCGGGTTTGTAAAAGGCAAACCATGTCTCCTAAACCTGATAGACTTCTTTGAAGTGGTTACTAAAGCTGTAGATGAGGGTAAGGTGGTTCACACAGCCTATCTAGATCTCACCAAGGCTTTTGACACCATTCCCCACTCTGGAATTATAGATAAACTCACTAAACTAGGTATAAATCCCTATGTCACAAGATGGGTTGCCAGCTTGCTCACTGATGGAACCCACACTGTCAAAGTAGCAGACACTAAATCCAACTTCAGACCAGTGACAAGTGGAGTAGCACAGGGTTCAGTCCTAGTATCAACCTATGAACCTATATTGGATGGGAGATAGGAAATTCACCCCGGGAATCATGTCAGTCACCCTGCTAGACAGGGGTCCAGAGAAGTAAATATTGTGGTAAGAAATATCCAGGGAATTGTTATGGCTAGGCTTGCATAGGCCTTAGGGCCGATAGCCTAGTACCAACCTATGAACCAACCTATGAACCCATGAACCTCTCCTGTTTGGTATCTACTTTTCTGAAGTACAGGCTAACACAGAAGGTCTTTGGCTAACAAAGTTCACAGATGACTGCAAACTAGGAGCCATAATCAAAACTCCTAATGATGTGGACATCCTACAAAAGGGCCTCACTGAGACAGATGCCTGGTGTCAAAGCCATGGCCTCAAGCTTAATGCCAAAAAGTGCATTGTCATCCCTTTTGGTAAAAACTCTGTACCCATGAACTACCACATAGGCAGTAGTCTACTTAACACCGAAGGTATGATAAGAGACCTTGGGACACAGGTAGACAGTAGTCTCTCCTTTGATAATCACATCGCCACAGTAGTCAGGAATCCTTCTACGTGGCACACCGTATCACAAAAGGTTTCTCATCCAGGAAAAAAGAGGTCATTGTTCCCCTCTACTCATCACTCATTAGACCCATTATAGAGAACAATGCCCTTTTTGGTATGTACCTCACAAGAAATCTAAAACAACTGGAAAGGCCACAGAAATACCTCACAAAGAGGATTACCGGCTTCAAACAGATGCCCTACGCAGACCGTCTCAAAAAACTCCAGCTTTACTCTGTCACATATCGCCTACTCAGAGGCGATCTCTGCCTAACATACAAAGCTATGTCAAATGGTTTACTATTGAAAATACGAACGGCACTTGGGCGACAGTCGGATAGTCGAATGTATAAGGTCGTAAACAAGGATGTCGAAGACAAAATAATCAATCTAGGAACGGTTTTAACATGGGTCGAGGTAGGTGTTCAGTATTATTCCCTACTACAAACATCTTCCCTACCTCGACCCATGTTAAAACCATTCCTAGATTGATTATTTTGTCTTCGAAATCCTTGTTTACGACCTTATACGTTCGACTATCCGACTGTCGCCCAAGTGCCGTTTGTATTTTCAATAGTAAACCATGTCAAACCCAGAGCTGTTGGACATGCTCCACATAAAGAAATCCCAATCGCTCCGAGCTACACGCTCTAGGTACCTAAACCTTGTCACCACAATAAATAGAACATGCTGGAGGGATAGATTCCTGTCCCAGAGACTTCCCATTCTCTGGAACAAACTACCTATCTATATCAAACAAAGTTCCTCATTAGCACTCTTCAAGAAAAATCTTGATGATTGGATGGGAGATAGGAAATTCACCCTGGGGATCACTTCTGGGGCACAGGAAAATTATTTTCTTGGGTGGCAAAAGGCAGGGTACAGTTTGGCTAGGCTTATATAGGCCCTAGGGCCAATAGCCTAATACCTACCTATGAACAGCTACCTCACCAATCAACTCCCTGCTCTTAAAAAGCCAGACAGATTTTACAAGGTGCTGCTGACCCAAAGGTACTTCTTTCCCAATCCTGTGTTAGATCCAGTAGTTGGTTCTTTTGGTAAGGAATCTGTATCTAAACTTCTTAGGGCTTCAAATCCGATATCTTCGGATAAAGATGGAAGAGCCTTTGCAGGTGTCAGAAGAAGTTATGTACTTCTTCAGCTGTTATCCTTAGGATGGTAAATAGTCTGGCTTATATGGCACAGTACGTCTCTGCATCCTTGGTGAAATAACTAGGGTGCTAGCAGATTTACCTTCCTCAAAAGATAAATCTTCTTTCTTTAACTTACTTTCCTCAGTCGCTCAGCTCATCAAACATTTACTGAAATGTTCCCACGATGCAGCAAGTGCTGTTTGTAAGCTCCTGAGCCCCTCAAGCCTTTCTGTGTTGGAGGGAAGCCTTCTAGCTTATCAGTGGGAGTGGTAAGCATTAGGTAACCTTGGAGGGAAGCCTTCTAGCTTATCAGTGGGAGTGGTAAGCATTAGGTAACCTATCTACCACAAGAGGAGTGGTTCCTGGCCCAGAAATTGTAGCTACTGGCTGTTTGGGCAGTTTTTTCCCATCTCTTTCAACCTTCTGGTTTAAAAGCCGCACTTGCGCTGTTTCCCACCTTTCCTGCTACTACCCTAGTCCAGATACAGAGTTGCTGTATCCAGGACTGTTGGTAAGCTTCTGAGCCCCGCAAGCCTTTCTGTGTTGGAGGGAAGCCTTCTAGCTTATCAGTGGGAGTGGTAAGCACTAGGTAACCTATCTGTCACAAGAGGAGTGGTTCTGGCCCAAAAATTGTAGTTTATTGGTCATTTGGGCAGTTTTTTCCATCTCTCTCAACTTCCTGGCTTTAAAGCCCGTGTTTGCACTTCATTCCCACCTTTCCCATAACTAGTCTAGTCCAGGTGCAGATTTGCTGTATCCAGGACTGTTTGTAAGCTTCTGAGCCCCCCAGGCCTTTGTGTTGGAGTGCAGCCTTCTAGCTTATCAGTGGGAGTGGTAAGTACTAGGTAGCCTGTCTACCACAAGAGGAGTGGTTCTTGGCCCAGGAATTGTAGTTTATTGATCATTCGGGAAGTTGTCCATCTCTTTCAACTTTCTGGTTTAAAAGACCACATCTGCACTTGTTTCTCATCTTTCCTGTAGCTAACCTACTGGAAAGCACTAGAAAGCTTTAAACTGATACAAATCTTCTAGCTTAAAAGAGTGACTTTGGAGTGATTATCAGTTTTCTGTATTTTCTTGCTGTACTTAACTGTTTTCCACGTAAACGCTGATTTTTCCAGCACTTATTGTGATTTAAAAGCTTGTTTTTTTCACATATTGTACTTATTTGACTGCCTGCACTTTTAAAAAGTTTTTTTTTTGTTTAAATAAATTGTTTAACTGTTGTAGGCTTCACACTAAAGTGCAATAGCCTTTTCTAATCGCTTGTAATCATTTAAAGCTGTTTTTAGTGTACTTTTTTCTGTTTTTGCCTTATCTTTTCAAAAAAAAAAAAATAAATAAGTTCTTGTTTCCCGCCTTTCTAAGCTAGTATAGTCCAGTTTTCTGGCTAGTGCTGAATTCAGGGCTGTGTTAATAAGTTTCTAAGTTGCCCATACCTTACTTGGATAGAGGGAAGTTTCTCTGTTCACCTGTGAGAGAGGGGAACTTTGAGCAGCCATCTGTCCCTGGAGGAGTGGTTCCAGCCCAGAAGTTAGTAGTTTAAAATCCGCGTTTGCACGGTTTTGTGTGCCGGCCAGCACCAGTTAGCTAGGGTTAAATTATTCCCGGCTCCACTAAATCTCCTCTTCAGTTTTTCACTTGAATCTAGTCTAACTCTCAAACTAAGCACTCAAAAAGCATCCTACAGTCCAGCACTTGCTCAGACCTAATAGCAAGCACTAATATACCCCGACATTTGACTGCCCAGCAGGACAAGGCTCTTTATCCACCCCTCACCAACCAAGCGACTAAGCAACTCACCCTACTATTCAGGCATGACCAAAGGGCAACTTCAGGTGTACTGTATAGTCCAGCTGGTGAATCTGGTTATCCTGAGGCAATGTTACAACTGCCTCATGTACACAGACAACCTTCTCCTCCTACCACAAAACACTAACATATGCGAGAGATGCAATTATACAGCCAAACTGGAGGCTAAGGTCTCTCCACCCAAGACTGGAACATACAGTCATGAGGAGAAGATTAATACTTGCACCACACCTCCAGCCTCACAGAGACCTACTAAACCAGCACTGGCAAAAAATACATATAAATACAAAAAATCATACTCAGAGGCTCTAAATAAAAACCTGCAAAAGCATCAGAGAACTCCAAAGCAGACACCCACAAAACCTGCACCTCCCATCACAAACCAGACAACACATAAAACACAAAATCAGTGTGCCGCACAATCACAGCCCTTAAGGCGAAGTAACATACCTAGCACACTAGTAATAGGTGACTCAATAGACAGGCACACTGATGCCACACTCACTAGGCTGGACATGGAGAAGGTTACTGTTAGCTGCCTATCGGGATCCAGAATCCGCCACATAACACAAGCACTCAGGTCACTCCAGAACAAGTACAAATATGACTCTGTCATTGTTCATGTTGGTGTGAATGACCTGAGATGTACCTCCCTGGACTACATGAAAAGAGACATGGAAGAGCTCTCTGATCATGTAGCCCAGGCGGGTATGACCCTGACCCTGAGTAGCATCCTGCCTTCACCAAGATGATACCTCAGTATAAAGAAAAAAATGATCAATTTCAACAATTGGCTAAGTTTCTGGTGTCATTCAAAGGGGATCCAGTGTCTGTCAGCCTGGGATGACATGCTCGACAAGCCACATTGCTTCACAAAAGACGGCTTGCACCTGTCACCCCTTGGCTTTCAAATACTGGCCAAGGCTCTTGCTGACCCCATAGTGCCTTTTTTAGGCAAGGCTCAAAATTCAAACCCACCACTGTAAACAGCACAAGTAAAAAAATGAGGGTTATGCTACTCAACGCCAGGAGTTTAAATCTCAAAATGCATGCGCTCGATGCACTCCTAAGTATGGAGAACGTCGACATCTGTGCAATAACTGAAACCTGGTTCAAGGCTCCAGAGAGCACTCCAGCACTACTGGGCTACAACTCATACCACACATTTCAGCCACAGAACACGGACCGAAACACAAAAGGAGGGGGTGTATCCATATTCATCAAGGATATTCACACCTCCAGGTTAGTGGCGCAGTATGATACCTCTGAGATCATCCATGCGCAACTAACATCGGGCAAATCTGCAATGCAAATGCCTGCTACAGATCACCCTCCATGACCCAGGACCACCACTCCGCCTTTCTGGAGACACTGGAAAACTTGAAGGTCCTACCGAACACCCTGATATTGGGTGATTTCAATTACCCTACCATTAACTGGGAAAACTACTTGAGTACAAACTCCCAGGCTCAGCGCTTCCTGGAATTTATCAACTGAAATGCCCTGGATTAGCTGGTAAACTCCCCTACCAGAGGCCACAACCTGTTGGACCTGGTCATCACCAACATGGGCGACAGGTGTTCCGTACCAGAGGTCAGCCCGTCACTGGTTTGATCAGACCATAAACTAATCACCCTGGATGTCCACACCCCACCACCACCCCCAGCCAAGGAAACCACAGTGAAAAACTTTTCAAAAGCAAACTTCACCTTACTTAAGGCAGAGGTGTTAAGTTTCACAGCCCCCATGCTAAAGGATAACACTGCCCAAGATACAGAATCCTTTACAATTGCACTCTGTGAGCACCTACAAGGATGTACGAATCGTGCCATCCCTAGCAAGACCAAGACTCACTCCCCTAAGAGAAGGAAACTAGTCTGGTGGACCCCTGCCATAAACAGGTATACAACAGAAGGTGGAAACTAGTTCAGAAAAAAAGCAAATCCCAAGAAGGAAAGACATCACTGATCAGTATCAGTAAGAAACTAAGGTCCCTCATAAAATCATCCAAGGCTAACTTTGAAAGGAAAATAGCCAAGGATTCAAAAGATAACCACAAAGCCTTCTTTAGCTATGTCAAGAATCTAAGTGGCAACTCGCAGATATGCTCTGAGCTAGTGCAAAACAGCAGAAAATATACTGACCCTACTGATATTGCCAACATCCTGGCAGATAGATTCAGTGCAAACTTCACCTCCTTCTCATCTTCAAAAGGGCCCACAACAATACCGGAAAAGTGTAGTGTCCCAGAAATCACAGAAGCACAGGTGAAAACAGCCCTTTCAAAAGCTAAAAACACAGCATCAATGGGGCCAGATGGTGTCCCAGCCTGCATCTTGCACGAACTACAGAATGAACTAACCCCCCACCTAAACACGCTGTTCAACCTCAGCCTCTCCACAGGCTACATGCCCATAGAATGGCGCACAGCAACGGTTATTCCGCTCCACTAAGGAAAGACCACAACTGACCCTGGTAAGTATTGCCCCATAAGCCTGACTAGCCTGGTCTGCAAGGCTATGAAGTGCATCATCATGGAACTCATTAACAAAGACATTGGGAACCTCCAAACACTTGACCCGACCCAGTTCAGCTTTGTTAAGGGCAGATCATGCCTACTAAACCTGGTTGACTTCTTCGAGACAATCACCAAGGCCATAGACGAGGGAAAGGTGGTTCATACAGCCTACCTTGATCTCACCAAGGCATTCAACACCATTCCTCATGCGGGTATTATAGTAAAACTCACCAGCCTGAACATAAACCCCTACGTCACAAGATGGGTTGCCAACTGGCTTACAGACAGAACTCACACGGTAAGAATAGCGGGCTCCAGGTCTGACTCTAAACCAGTCTCAAGTGGTGTCCTGCAAGGCTCGGTTCTGAGACCCCTACTGTTCGGCATATATTTCTCAGAAGTACAGGCAAACACAGGAGGACTATGGCTAACCAGGTTCACCAATGACTGCAAACTGGGAGCCATAATTGACTCTCCGGCTGACATGGACATCCTTCAAAAAGGCCTTACTGAGACAGACACCTGGTGTCTAAGTCATGGCCTCAAGCTAAATGACAAAAAAATGCATAGTCATCCTGTTTGGGAAAAACAAAACACCCACAAATTACCAGATATGCGGCGCCCCCCTTAATACAGAAGAGGTAATACGAGATCTGGGGACCCAGGTAGATAGTAATCTCTCCTTTGACAATCATATTGCCAAAGTAGTTAGGAAATCCTTCTATGTGGCCCATCTAAATACTTAGGGGTTCGCATCTAGAAATAAAGAGGTTATAGTGCCCCTCTACTCGTCACTCATCAGACCCATCATATAGTACAATGCCCCATTTGGGATGTACCTCACAAGACACCTCCAACAGCTGGAAAGACCACAAAAGCACCTAACCAAGAGGATCACTGGCCTCAAACATATGTCCTATGCAGCCCGACTGAAAAAACTCCGGCTGTACTCAGTGGCATATCGCTTACTCAGAGGTGATCTCTGCCTGACTTACAAAAGCCATGTCCAACTCAGAATTGATGGACATGCTCCACCTAAAGAAATCCAAGTCACTGTGAGCCACGTGCTCTAGTGAGCTAAACCTCGCCACAACAATAAATAGAACATGCTGGAGGGATAGACTCCTGTCACAGAGACTCCCCATGCTTTGGAACAAAATTCCTAACTACATTAGGCAGAGCCCCTCACTAACACTCTTCAAGAGAAGCCTTGACGAGTGGATGGGCAACAGAAAATACACCCCTGGGATCACTTCATTGGCTCTGCTTGACAGAGGCTCAGTTAATTAATCAATGGGGCAGCGAAAGCCGACACACTCTGGCTAGGCTTAAAAATGCCCTTGGGCAGATAGCCTAGTACCTACCCATGATTGCTGCAGTAGCCTTAGCTGTATGGGTTATATCCTGCCAAAGATTTAACAGCTTGACAGCTTCCAAAGCTTCAGGGTTCCTTCCACACACCCAAACTATCAAGCAGCTTGAAATGAGCTGACTAAAGGTACAGGTTTAGGCACCAAGCCCTTCAAGCGTTCCTGTCACTGAAGAGAGTTCTCTCCTTTTGGCTTTTGAGGGTTGATTGCCAGATTGTGGTGTTTCTTTGCTGGACAGATAACTTCCCTTTAGGGAAAAAACATCCACCTGAAAAAAAATCTTGTTTTATTGTACTTTCACATTTAGGAAAGTTATTTTTAAACTAGGAACTTCTGTTTTAATGGACTGTTACAAGACTTAACAGTACTTTTAACTTTTTTTTCACTTTTTCCTGTCAGTTTGAAAGTTGTTGAAAATGATTGATAACTATTTGTTTCTGTGGAGAAATTATCTTTATTTTAGTTATTAGGGTCAACAAAATGTTTCAAAGTGCTTTTACTGTGTTTTGGTTTCAAAATTAACTTTTAAAGACTTTAATTTTTACCGGCTCTCTTGCTACATTTACCACATAACATTCATTTTTATGCAATTGCCAGTCACCTCTACCTGTGGCTAGCACTCCCATAGAAGTGACTATGGTTCATCCTAGAAGGCTAACACTCCTGTGTCCTTGACTGTATAGGACATTTACATTTCAATGAAACAGCAATAGAAGAGGGGCAAAATTCTTGGCTAGACTTATAAGGGCCTCTGGGCCAACAGCCTAGTATCATCCTATGAACGCTGTGCATCTGCGTAAGTAAAATGCCTGTGCCATCAGTAAACTTCTAAGAAGTGCATACAGATAAAAGTAGCATTTGCTAATAGTGAGTGTGTGTGTGTGTGTGTGTGTGTGTGTGTGTGTGTGTGTGTGTGTGTGTGTGTGTGTGTGTGTGTGTGTCTGTGTGTGTATATATATATATATATATATATATATATATATATATGTGTGTGTGTGTGTGTGTGTGTGTATGTGTGTGTGTATGTATGTATTTTTCCTAGTGACATTTGAGCATTTCCAATATATAAGTGAAAAATGCAGTCATATCTTATCAAGATCAGCAGTCTTCTGTGCAGATAAATCCAAAGTAATAGCAATCTTCATCTATGTTAGCTACATAAATAAGTCTCCTCACCTTCAGGTTCCCTAGCTACATGTATACCTTTTAATAGTGTAGATTCAGGTTTGTGAGCACTGTAACAATGCAAATAAGGTGTGAACTCATTAGAATTGCTGAATCCTAAATTCTTGGCTCAGTGTATCAGATGTAAACTTAGTGCAGGCACTCCCTCAGTGTTTGTTGCTAATTGATTGCAACTGTGAATGATTACTGATAAGGAGAATGAAAACACAACAGCAATTCAGACTTCATTACCTCCAGTGGGTGTATAAGTCAGGTTAAACTTACAAAGTGTAGAAGTAATTGTATTAAAGTTTTAAATGCAAGTAAGCAGCCCACATTTCACCCTTTCCATTCAGTAATCAATCTCCCCTGCATTTGTTGAAAACTATGTATTATTGTCATTTAATATTCTCACACAGTTTAAGGACAGTGATACAAAATGCCTTACAGACTATATGTTACAGCTTACTGCTCAGATAAGAGAAGAATGAACACTGCCCAAGAGATAAGACAGAGCTGCATTTCTGCAAACAATATTCATAAATTAATTGGACTACATCTGAAATTAATATATGTAAAAACAACTCAGAAGTGTACAAGTGCCATATGTCTTGCTAATACTGTGGATGATTTTGCACTTGCTTATATGCACTATAATTTTCATTCTCTGCTGCTAAGTGGTTTCTGTGGCAAAGAGGGGTAAGATGCCCTTACTGTGTTTTGAAGTGTTATTGTTGTGAGAGTTCATAGCCAGACATGTAGAAAATCTCTCATGTGTGTAGAACATCTGCTAAACACATTGATGCACATAGCATATGCTATCTGTAGATCATGGTTCAAGTACCACCTTTGCCTTTTAAGGATGAAAGAGACTTCCTATGCTCTGGAGCGGACTGCCTAGCTGTGTCGGGTGGGGCTCCTCATTGGCACTCTTCGGGAGGGGTCTTGATGATTGGATGGGTGATACGGGGTTCGCCCCTGTGATCGCTTCTGTGGCTCTGCTTGACAGGGGCGCCGGAGGATAATTTTCTTGGGTGACGAAAGCCAGGGTACCTTTTTGGCTAGGCTTGTATAGGCCATAGGGCCAATAGCCTAGTACCTACCTATGAACCTATGAACCTATGAACTTGTTTTCCATGGGAAAAAGGCTCAATTTTCAGCTTGACCATGGAACAAACTACTGGTCCCATAGCCTGTCCTTCTTTCAACCACAAAAAGAAAAAGTTACGTAAACAGTCTTTGCCATCACTGCAGGCTAACAGTTTGTCTTACTAGCAGTTGAGTGACTCAGCTTTGGACATAGTTTGTTCCTTAGACCTCTCACCTTTTACTCCTGATCCCTCCGGTATAGCACCTACAGCTGCTATAGACCAAGGGTTAGCCGAGTCATCTGCGGCTGTTGGGGGTCCCCTCAGTGAGCAAGGGAGGACCATTCTTTTTGATCCTGGGAGAGGGAACAGGAAGACTTCCCTGTTTGGCTAGAATGTTGTGACCATCGCTGGGGGGGAAGCTGCTGCTTCCATTAATAATACCATTTGACATATTTTTCCTGTTAAAAAAGACACAGAAAACTAAACATATATCTATTCCTCAAATGTGCTTAAACAGCAGTAGTTTACTGTGTGTGGCTGGATTTAATTCAGGCTAATGATCCTTCTTATAAGGTAGTTTCTGGTAAAAGAGAGAGGGATGACTCTTTTTCTGAATAAATTCAAGCTTCTGAATCTGGGCAGGAAGATGAAGAGACAGATGTAGGGTTTTCTCCTCAGTTTTCTGATTCACACTCAGAGGAACGCTTAGTTTCTGATTCTGTCGGGGGTGGGGGGGGGGGTTCTCTTTCTGTGAAACTATTTCCAGAATGTGTCAGTGCATTTTAGTTGGAAAACATTGAGGTTACTCAGTCCCTCAGAAAAAAATATGAGCTGTCACAGAAGGATTTTCTAGAACCTTCACCAATTCCTTCAGTTCTATCAGCTTTGGAGGAGGGTTGTACTGCTGGTAGTTTTTCTGATGGTCAGCCTGCTGCCCCTATAAAGGCCCTAAGTGGTTTAAGTTTTTATACACTGTTCCCAAACCTGAACCAACAGCCATAGCTTTAGTTAATCCTATGGCTGCTAAATATTTGGTTAATTCCAATCCTACGGTTTCTGATAAGGATGGGAAGATTATTGATAAGTATGAGAAAAAGTGTATGTTTTTGCAACTTTGATTTTCAGAATTTTGAATTGTCAGGCTCATATGCTAAATTGTTTGCATGCAGTTTCTTCTTGTGAGGAAAATCTGCTTTAAAATTTGTAATTTCTTCCAATGTACAAGTCACGATTCATTGTTTACAGTGTGTATATGAAGAAGTTATCACTTCTTCTAGGGGTATGGATACTGGTACTCCCTTGAGGAGGTTTGCCTAGCTGCATTCTCAGAACCTCCCAGATGATGTGTAACATAAGATTTTAACCTCTCCTTTGGATAGAGATTTAGTTTTTAGTTCCTCTGCTGCAGATGTTAATAAAAAGTGCGACAAAATGGCTAAGCTGATATAGGGAATCTCTAAGATTTTCAAAATTCTTTTTCCAAATTTTCTAAGGGAATCTAATCCCTCATCCAATTTTGGCAAAACACAAAATAAACAGACTCAAGAAAACGTTGGTAAACAGATGTTTAAGAAGGAATGGTATGGGGGTTCCAAAAAGAATGCAAGAAAGCCCCCCAAAAACCAATGACAGTCCAGCAAGTCAGAATGACTGTTTAAGGGACCTTGACCCCTAACACACACACACACACACACACACACACACACACACACACACACACACACACACACACACACACTGGCAATTCTCTTTACCTTCCAGAAAGTCTGAATTCCCACTTTTCTCTTTGGAACAGACAGATGGATTGCTTTGAGACCAGTTCTGGATCTTTCTTTCCTGAACCAATTTCTGATAGTGCCCATGTTCAAAATGTTGTCACTTTACAACCTGTTACCTCTTCTTCCTCAATTAAGTTTCCAAACACAAAAAGAAATATTTAGCAAAGCTAGACTTTCCCCTGTGTGATACCTTAAACCTCTTGTGTCAGAGGCTACATGGAATATATGCAAATGACCTTTTGTACCTTTAACCTACCCTTTGTAGACACGCTAATGTTTATGAATATCAGTTGGGTATGACAACCCTGTGTTTCCAAAAGTCAAACATTCCTCTTATGTTGTGCTGATGATGCCATAAGAAGGAAGAAACATGCATGTCCACAGCTAGAGGGTTTCGCTTTATTGGCCTGAAATTGTCCATAAATAGACTTAAAAGTAAAGGAAAAAGTCATGGAGATTCAAAATTGCCAATTAGCTGAAACATCTGATATCCTTAAAGAGGAATTTTCATATATCCCATGTTTCCTCTGATCACACAGTGGAAAGTCTAGCTTTGCTAGATTTTTCTTTTCGTGTTTTTTAACCATTTGGTTTTCCTGTGTGACATTTATACTCATTGTTTTAGTCATTTAAGTTTCCTGGTAACACTAGATTTAAAAGATGCTTATCATCACATCCCTATTCACCCAGATTTCAAGTATCTATTAAGGTTCTGTGCCTGGATCACATTATCAGTTCTGTGTCTTACCTTTTGTACTATCCTCTGCACCAAGAGTGTTCAAAAAGTGTCTAGCTCCAGCTACAGCTCATTACAGGCTTCCAGGGTATCCACAATGCTTCCATATTTAGATGATTTGCTTATATTTGCAGAGGCTTTTTCAAAGTGTGAGGCATCTCTCTCTCTTGGGTGAGATATCGCTTACATAAGCTGGGATTCCAGGAGAACATTTAAAAGTCTTTTGAATCCTTCACTCATGATTCTGTTACTGGGGTGTCAGACAGACACATCAGTTCAAAGAGCTTTTATTCCACAGAAACAAACAAACAAAATATCTCTATTTCAAGCTATTCCTAAGGA
This sequence comes from Protopterus annectens, assembly GCF_019279795.1. Lineage (NCBI taxonomy): Eukaryota > Metazoa > Chordata > Ceratodontiformes > Protopteridae > Protopterus > Protopterus annectens. Next base: position 1,457,728,247 of record NC_056726.1, read on the forward strand.
TTTCTATGCAGACATTGGTCAGTGAGAAGGAATACCTCAGGATTTTGGGTCTCATGGCATCAAATGATTCTCTGACAAGACTCCATATTACAAAGATGAAATGGTATCTGAAGTCTCTTTGGTCTCAGCACCATCATCCTTTGTCTTTTCATATCCTAGTGCTGGGTTTTGTTAGATGAGAAATCACTTGGTAGAGACAGCAAATATCCCCAAATCCAGGTCTCCCATTCCGCATCTCTCCCATGCTCCAAAGCAGTCAGTCACCACAGTTGCCTCAGACTTTGCAAGGTGTGTGGGGCACCAGGGACAGACAAAAGCACATAAATATCAAAGAAATGCTTGCCCTGATTAAGGCACTCAAGTCTCTGAATCATTTTTGGTCCCAGCGACTTCATCAAGTTATTACAGACAATTCCACAGTCATGTGGTAGACCAACAAGCAAGAGGGAACCAGGTCCTGCCCCCCTTTCAGAACAGACATGTTAGCTTGGGATATAGCTTCACAGCACAATTTCACTCTACAGGCATCCCACATTCTCTCACAGCAGAATTTTATGGCAGACAAGCTGAGCAGGATAAGGGCAGACTCTCATAAATGGAAACTAGATTGGGAGTCTTCCAAGATTTGAACCATCTCTGGGGAGTTCCTCAAGTTGACCAATTTGCCTCCTGTCTGAACAATCATCTCGCAATATGCTACTCTAAGACCCCATGCAAGAAGGCCTGGAAGACAGGAGTGTTCCTATTTGCTTTTCTGCCCTTTCTACTAATATCCAGTGGAAGATACAGAAGGAATTCAATCAAGATCATTGTGGTGCCTCCCTTCTGGCCCAGGCAATAGTGTTTTTTTATTTGGAAATGGCCAGGGGCAATTACCATAAGCATCCACATAGGATGGATCTACTCACACAAGATCAGTGGTGTTTGATAAACCCGACCTCGATCAACTTCAGCTGACTGCCTGGTTGATTGGGTCTTAATTCCCTTTAGGCACCTGTTTAGTGAGGATGTGCAGCAGGTAGCAATGGATGAAAGAAAAATCCACAACTGGCCAAGGATGAGAATGCATTTTAAGGAGAAACACAATAGTAACTTTTCCTTATTACTGGGTTGTGTTCTTGAACAAGTATCTATACAATTTGGAGAAATGTGTGTTTTAAAAGAAAAATGATTGCATAAGAAGTCTATCTATATTTTAAAATTTGATACACTGTTGCCTTTAGGCTTGAATTTAGAAGTTAATTGAAAGCAGCTGTGTAACTGAGTGTTAACTTTTGTGACTATTTAAGATGCTTTGCATTTATGTGTTTGTATTACTCCTGGAAGGCTGTGTGCCAAGGCGCCAGAGTGCTTTTTGTGTGCTGAATTTGCATTAAACTTTCATCATTGGCCAGTTATGGGTTTTTCTGTCTTCATCCTTGGGTTGTTGTCGTGTTGCTGTGTGGACCATGGCCACAGATCCATCTTGCAATACTCCCAGATTTTTTACAGAAGAATCCATTCTGATTTTGAATTCTTCACAAAGAACTATGGAAAACTATATTTCACAACCTGTTGTAGTTCCATCCAGTGGTGAGTGTTTTACTAATAGTGTGGATGATGTTCTCTTAAGATTAATGGATAAATATATGGGGGATAGACAATGTAGAATAGACTATCCGTTTTCTACAGTGGGACAGTCTGCTTCTTTAAAAGTCCCTAAAGAGACCCAAAATTTGTGTGATAATTTAGAGAAATTATTGATTGCTGAGACCAAGGTACATTTGAATATATTGGGCTTACAATGTTATTTAGACTTAAAGATATCACCTAGGGGTCTACGAGGGTTTAAAAGTCCCACAACACTGTTTAATATGACTAATGAGACTGATAAAGCCTTCTGTGACTGCTGGGTGGTGGCAGCACATTGCTGTGCCACAGAATGGGTCTCTAGCTATTCTCATAGAAAGGGATACGTTTAAGCATAACAAGCTGAAAGAAGACATTAAGCGTACCTTTTCTGATTTATCCCCCTTATTTGCTTCTACACAATTGGATCATTTATTGGGAGAATTTAATGAGAAATTACAGAATCTTGAGTCTTCCATAATTGAGAGAAAGAAAAATAAAATAAAACGGGATGCCCACGATTACAAGCATAGCCGGGCTTTTTTTGTAGAAATCCAATCAGAAAAAAGAGAATCGGAACTTCCGTGCACATAGAAATGGAGGTTTTAAATGTCCATAGATGTTCTTTGCTTCATCAGATGGTGCTAGTTTCACTACTGAGGAAGAAAGTGATGAGATGTCTTATCCACCCTACCTAAAGCACAACAACAAAAACATTCGAAAAACAGTTTTGGAGAGAAGGAGGGGACCAGAATTACAAACAGAATTGCAAAAGGAATTGGAACCATCAAGGACAGAACTATTAACATGAGGGAAATGCTCGCCCTTATTCTAAATGAGGTAGATGGAACTAGGGTGTTTTCACCCAATGTTGCAAATACATTCAAATGTACTGAATCTTTTATTGTTAATTTATCTGCTTGTAATGTACGTTCTACTGAATGTAGTGTTTTGAATATGGGTCTAAAATTTGTACCTACTGTAATTCCACTTTTACATATTTTGAAACAAAATATTTTGTTTAGTAAGGAAATTGCATTTAAAATATTTTTTAATGGTAAACATTTTTATTAGTCTGAGAATAGGATTGATGAAAGTCTTTTAGAGAATGATGTTTCTGATGATGAAAGCTTTATTTCTTGAGTTTCTGATTTTGACAATATAAATGCTTATTGCTTGCTGGACACTCAAGCCATTCAGTGTAAAAGTTCTTTCATTCCACCTTATGTAAATGAAACTATTAATTTTCTACAGTGTTGAATTTTAAGGTTCAACAGTTATATTATGCATTTAATAAGGCTAATAATAATATTGTATATCTTCTTCTTCTTTCGGCTTTTCACAGTTAGGGGTCGCCACAGCGGATCACCTGTCCGCTTATGATTGGCAGTGGAGTTTTACATTGTCAAGTTGCCAGCCCAGCACCTAACCTTCCACAGAAGGTATGCACATGCACGCACTCACGCCTAGGGCCAATTTAGAGTATCCAATCCACTTAAAGCATGTCTTTGGGATGTGGGAGGAAACCAGAGCACCCAGAGGAAACCCACGAGACCACAGGGAGGACATGCAGACCCAACACAGAAGGCACCCCAGAAATAAAAATATTGTATATAATTTGACTAAATCAGAATGGGATGCTCTTATTAGTTTAATTACAAGAAGAGACATTGTCATAAAGCCCTCAGATAAAGTCAACAAAATTGTAATGTTACATTATACACAATATATTGCCATGTGTAATGAACATCTAAGTAATGTGGTTTATGAGAAATGTGGCATTAATATTTATAATGATGTTATTGTACAATACAAAGTGCTGTTACAGAAGGGTCTTAGGTTAAGATACTTAGCTAAAGAAGACATTGATAAAAAGTTTGGTGTACAAGGGTGTAAAGTTCCTTCCTTTTATTGTTTGCCTAAATTACATAAAAATATGGCTAATCCACCAAGCCGTCCAATTGTTGCAGCCTATAGATACATTTTTAATAATATAAGTTTGCTAATACATAACAATTTGTAGTGAAGTTAAGATCTTATATTAGAGATTATTTTGACTTTTTAAATAAGATATCTAATGTGACATGGGTTAAAGATACGTATCGGCTTACCATGGACATTAAAAGCTTGCACTCTAGTATTAAACATGAACATGGTATTAAAGCCTTATATTACTTTTTGGGAGATATGCCTCTGTCCCACTATATTGTGAAGCTTACACATTTTTGCTTATTGAATAACTATTATGTATTTTATAATGTGTTATATCACCATTTACAAGGTACAGCTATGGAGGCTTCCTTTGCCCCCATGTATGCTAACTTGCTGATGGCCCTTTTTGAATTGGAATATCTATATAAGCATAAATTTGTATGTGAACATGTTATATGTTACTATAGATATATAGATTATTTAATCTTTATATATAAAGGTGGTAAAAATAATATTGAAAGCTTTCATCAGGATTTAGAAAATAATGAATATGGCCTAAGCTTTGGTGGCTTACAATATGGTTAGCAAGTTCATTTTTTGGACTTGGTTTTGGAAGGTTTAGATAGTGCTGGCATTAGAACTACAGTCCATAGGAAATTTATGGATAGCAATCATTTCTTGCATGGGGGCAGCTTTCATACTTATTGTCTTATAGAATATTTACCCTACGGGGAGTTTCTTTGTATCCATAGGATCTGTAATAACTGGGATGATTTTGTGTTGGAATGTAAGCAAACTTTTAATATGTTTATTAATAGAGGTAATGAATACAATGTAGTTGAAAAGGCTTTACAGAGGGTAGTTTTACAGAGAACTGGTGGTTTGTTCGGGGGTTTATTCTAGAGGTACTTATACTAAAAGAATAACTAACAATGGGAATATAGATAGTATGAATGAAAAAGTGTATTTTGTATCCACTTATAATAGTCTTAGTGGTGAAATAGGTACAATATTGAAAAATTGTTGAAAATTTTTAGTGAGAGATAGTGAACTAATTAGTATTATTAGTCACTGTCCTTCTATTTCTTATAATCATGATAGAAATTTAAAGGATTTTTTAACCTCCAGCTCTTTTATTCCCCCTGATGATATAATTAGTATACATCCCTCATTGTTGGGCACATTTCCCTCTGGTGGATATAGTGTATGTTCCAATGTGGTTACATGTTTTGATTAAATAAATGGTGTCCGCTTTTTTCCTTCTGGCAGATTTTCTTGAGCTACTGAGGGCATTGTTTATGCCTTGAGATGCCCTTGTAATTTGTATTATATAGGGGAGAGCAAAAGGAAGTTCAGGACAAGACTCCAAGAACATATTTGGGACATCAAAAAATATAGAATTGAAAGTAATATTACTATGCATATTGCCATGCATTTTAAGGAGAAACACAATAAACAAAAAGTATGCAAACAGAAACATGTGGAATGGATCAATCATATGGAATATGGGAAAAGAAATGTGTTCTAATATATGCATATTATATCAAGGGAATATCAAAGTATTAGATGTGACAGTAGTGGAATTGGGACACATTACTGTATTGGATTTAAGATGGAATAAAAGTGTTTTTTTAGAATCTTAGCCATATATGCATGTGTTACAATAAAAGAAAGGGAAGACATTTTTAAAAAGCTTCTAAATTATGTATGTGTTAATGTGGCTATAATATTGGTAGGAGACTTCAACCGTAATCTGAGAATAGAAATGAGATTATGAAATGTGGCAAACTATATGTATGACAAAATTGATATTGGACTTGTAGAAGAAATGAGGTTATGATTAAAATTGATATTTTTTTATATCAGATAGCTTAAAGATTGTGAAACAAGGAATACAAAACAATGGATTTTCTGATCATTTAGCAATATGGATAATAGTGCATGAAAAGGAAGAATATATAAAATAGGGGAAATGAATTAAAAGATTAAATGAGAGGGAATTAGAACAAGATGACAGAAAAGTAATAATTACATTATGGGAAAATCACATAAGTATGAGAGGATTTTACAAAAATTGGACAATCTGGTGGATTCATTTTAAAGAAAAATATAAACCTTTTTTGTAGAATGTATTGAAAAATAAGAGAAAGAAAGAAAGAAAAGAATATATATATAGGAAATTAAGGAAAGATGTATTTGAAGATATATTAAAAAGAGAGATTTTTATAAAAAATAAGGAGGAATATACGAAAAGAATCATGTATTTAAACAGATTAGTAAAAGAAGAAAAACTATAATAAGGGAACAAAAGAATAAAGAAGGAAAACAAGTGAAAGCACAAGAAGATATATGTTAGATCATTAAGAAGTATGTTACAGAACTGTTTGCTAAAAAAGAAATAAAAAATAAAATGAAATATAAAATAAGTAAGTTAACCAAGGATGATAATGAATATTTGGAAAAGAATATAAGTATTAATTAAAGGAAGTTTTGAAATATATAAATATAAATACAGCAACAGGTTAGGATGTTATTGAATAATATATGTATAATGGAATGGAGTATTGGCAAAAATCAAATGCGTAAAAGTATTGAATGAATGGTTGGAAAAGGGAATTAATTAAAAAGAGATATGTATATGGGTCATAAAGTTTATATGGAAAAAATGGGATAAGGATGACAAAAAGAATTGGAGACCAACTTTAAACAATAAATGAGAATTATAATTAAAAGACTAAAAAATAAAATAGAAAAGTTATATGAGCAAACTGTTTTTGGATGAAAAGGAAAAGGAACTCAAGATTTATTTTGAATTGTTATAGAGGTAGTGGATGATGTAAACAAAAAAAAACTGATGCAAAGATTATGATACGAGATTTAAGTAAACATATGATTGACTTCAACATGAATCATTCTGGATTATTTTGAATGCGTATAATATAGGTAAGAAAATAATATATTTATTTAAATCAGTTTATGATAGAAATGATGTTAAAATTAATGTTGATGGATGAATAAGTGAGAAATTAAAAATAAAAGTGAGAATAAGACAAGGCTGTTGGGGTAGTAGCATTATTTTGTTTTTCATTGTTTATGAATGTAATAGTGAATAAAATTAATAAAATGATAGATACTGTAGGATATAAAATGTTAAATGAATTACAGTTGCCTTTAATGTATACTTATGCTGCTGATATAATAATTACAATTAATAAGAAAAAGATGAAGAAAGCTATTGCAAATTAAACTGTTTACTAATCAAAATTTACTTACATATAAATAATGAAAAAAGTAAAGGATTTGGTTTAGTAGGAAGCATACGAGATATAACATTTAATATGGAGGCTGTAGGTGTTTTAGGTATTACGTTCGGACAAGATGTATACAAAGAAAAGCAGTGGAAGACATTATTTAATGAAATAAAAGACATGATCTCCTTTTGGAAATCATTTCATTTTTCATATAGAAAGAAAGCTTATTTGATTAATGCTACGATAATAGGAAGGTTTGCATATATGGCAAATGTTTAAATGGTCCCAACAAGTTATGAAAAGGAATTGATAAATATGTTATTTTATTTTATTTGGGGTTCCAGGTTGAATCCAGTTAAGAGAGGAATTTTGTACATGAAAAAAGAACAAGGGGGATTGGGGCTAATTAATCCAATTGTATATGCAGCTTCAATTAATTTATACAGAGCATTGAAATGTTATATAAAAGAAGAAGAAAGTTTGAAAGATTTTATTCTTAAATATAAGTATCAGGCCTTCTGAAAAAAATGGAGACAGGTAAAAGGTTTAAAGAAAGTATAAATGAAGAGATAAAAGAATATCAAAATAAAATTATAATATGGAAACTAAAAATAAATAAGATCGAGAAAGAAAAGAATGGTATCAGAGTATTATGAACGCTTTTTATTTTATTGATCCAAGGAAAGAGTTAGAAACTGGAAAAAGAATGCAGTAAAAATTAGATTTCAATGGTATAAAAAGATTCATGAATGTAATGATTTTCTATGGAGAGTGTCTATAATAAAGCTATCGGTTAAGGCAAATGTGCCAAGAAGTAAAGCAAATGGACAGAATACTATGCTATGTTTTATGGACAATATGGACTGAAAGAATAAATGAAAATAAGTTCAATGGAAAATGGGTTTTGGCAAAGATTTTGGAAATTATATGAGTTTGGTTGTGGAAAAAAATGGTGGGGGATGTGACTAAAATATAATGTATAAAATGCGAAATGTTTGTAAATATTTGGAAATAATGTAAATAAGTAGTGTATACAAAACATATATTTCACTTAAAACCCTACTCTTTTTGTGTATGGGAACTCTATTTGTGGTGGCATTTCATGCTTCTGGTCTGAGTGTGGAGGTGGTTTGGAGAAGTAGGAAGAAACATGGCGAGTTGTTACTGTGAGAAAGAGATGGTCAGTAAAGGAACTGATTTTGGAGAAAAAGGAGTTGTTTTGGAGGCAAAGGAGTTTGATCCTTTGCAAAATAAAATACTGACAGAGATGGACAGAAGTGAGCAGTGGTTAGATGAGAGAGAAATAGAGTAGAGTATTGAAGTTAAGGTGAACAAACCTTTACAGAATTCTGAGACTTTGTTTCAGGAAAGGCTGTTCCAGGTTGAATCACAGGCAGGATATATGATTACAACCCTCCAATTGAAGAAGTTGTGGGATGTTTAAGGGATATGGTAAATCAACGCAAACCAGAGTAGTGTCATGGGGAGAGATTATGGACACAATACAAGCAGAGGAAGTATAAGATATTTTAAGAGAGAAGAAAAAGTCATATGCACAGACAGTGAAAAAAAGGGAAAGGCAGACAGAGAAGATAAGAGAGATGGCAAGGAATAATAAAAAAAAAAACTTGAAAGGTATGATGTTTGGGATAACATAATTTCTCCTATGGGCATCTCTCCTAAGGTGGTTTGAGAATTTATACATATTAATATAGATACTTATTGTGACATTTTGTTTGAGTCAGGAAAATATATATAAAAGTTTTTAGAACAGTTTGAAGTTAAGAAAAATTACAATCCATGGACCTTATATGTTACAAACATTTAACAGAGACACAAAAAAAGAAAATTTTTGTGCAGTTTCAAATGGAAATTGAAAAGAAGTTTTAAGAGAATGTTTAAAGACTTCATGTAAAGCTGTTATGGAAGTTACAAACATTTATGATGATAGAGGTCTGTGGACTATGGGATGGGAATGTGGTATGATTCTGAAAATGGGAAATGAAAACAAAATCATATGTTTTCCAAGTATGATAAATGTAGAGGGAAACAGAGGTATCGTAAAATATAGGGACCAACCAAAAACATGGTTTTTTTTTGTTTTTGCAGTAAAGATGATCATTTAATTAGTAACTGTGACAAAAGAAAGTGTTTTATTTGTATTAAACCAGGGCATGAATCTATGAAATGTGATATGAAATGTAGAAACTTTGGAGAAACAGGGCGTGTATGGGTGAATTGTGAAGATAACGCAGAAGTCAAACAACAAGAGCAAAAATAGAAATGTGAACATAATGCAGAAGTGAATTTAGAATATGAAAAGGAAGAGCAAATAGTACAAGAAAATAAAAATGAAGAGAAATTAATGTAAGAGAAAAATGAATTGCAGGGAATAATGCAAAAGTCAAGTGAAGATGAATATATGAGCTGGAGAAGGTTAAAGGAAAAAATAATTCAGTATAGAAAAGGCTGAAAGATAAAAAAAAAAAAGTTGAAAAGTGTAGTGAAAGAAACTAAAAAAGTTAAAATCTTGGCTATAAATGTAAATAGTATAAAGCATATTAAAAGATCAGTTGTATTCAAATGGTGTTCCACACTTGATATGCATATTATTATATTAGAAGATACAAGAATATTAACGGAAGAAGAAAGGTTGCAAACAGAAGAGTTGTGGAATGGTGACATTATTTTAAAAATGGGAAAAGATACATGTTCAGTAGTTTGGGTTTCTGTCCTCTGTAGTTTTGTATTTCTGTCAGTGACACTCAGAAGTTTTGGGTTTTTTTCAGCGACGCTTGGTAGTTTTGGGGTTCTATCAGTGACACTCGGTAGTTTTGGGTTTCTGTCTAAGTTTAATGTTCAGGATTAGACAAATTATCTCATGAAATAATAAGATTTCTAGAATATACTGCAGTAGTACTGAGTAGAGTAACTGTGATAGACATAAGGTGGAAAAAGATGTATGTAGAATTATTGCAGTATATGCGTACGTAACTTGATCGGAAAGAGAAATTATGTTTAAAAAATGTTAAACTATGTTGGCATGAAGAGAAATAATGTTAGTGGGGGATTTTAACTGTGATCTAAGAAAAAGAAGAAAAGATGGAAATGATGTTAGAATAATATCAGATATTATAAAAAGTGGACAGTTACACGCAGGGTAATGAACATTGGACTTATTTAAGAAATAATATAAGAGCAGAGATACATTATTTTATAATATCTGATCATTTGAAAGTTGTGTAAGAAGGAGTAAAAGTAACAGGTTTTTCAGTTCACTTAGCAATCTGTATAGAGTTTAAAGAAAAGAAAGGATATCTAAGCGTAGGTAAAGGTATTAAAAAATAAATGAAAAAAGCTAAATGAGGAAGAAGAGATGAATCAGTTATGGAGAGATCATGTCGATATGAGAATTTTATGAAAACTGCACGAGTTGGTGGATACATTTTAAAGAAAAACATAATTGTTTTTTGGAATGTCAAACTATAAAAGGAATGAAAGAGAAACAGAAGTACAAAAAACTGAATCAGCAAGTATTTAGAGAAGTGTTAAGAGATAAGAGAGATTATTATGAAAAAGAGAAGCAGATGCATGAAATGAATCAGGAGACAATTAAAAAAGTTGTTTAAACAAGCGCATTTCTTACAAGTAAAAAAAGAAGAGGTTGAACCATATTTAAATAAGGATAGTAAAAGAGAACATGATAACAGTAAAATAATTAAAGGATGAGAAAGGTTAAAGAGTGATATCATGGGAGAAGATATTGGATGTAATAAGGAAACATATAGAAAATTAACTTAGAAGAAATGAATAAAAGGGAGACAAAAATGGAAAGTTAAAAGATTAAATAGAGAAGATAATGAGGGGTTAAAAAATACATGTAAAAGAATTAAATATCTTAAAAGAAGTAAATGCAGAAAGAGCTACTAGACTGGATGGGATTGAATACCATATGTATGATAATATGGATGAATGGCAAAAAGTGTATTTTGTGGAGGTACTAAATGAATGGTTAGAAAAAGGAATGCTAGGAAAAGAGATATGTATTGGAGTGATGTCATTTATATGGAAGAAAGGAGAAAAAAGATATAAGAAATTTGAGACTAATAGTATTGAATAATATAGATTATAAGATATGCATGCTAATAATAGGAAGACGGTTAGGAAATAAGATAAATTACTTGAATGTATGATTTTTAGTAAAAAAAGGAAAAGAAAGTCATGATTTGTTAATGGTAGTGAGAGAAGTAATAGATGACACTATAAATGGAAATGAAGTTAAATTTATGGTAGGAGATTTGAGTAAAGCATGTGATAAGATACATGAGTGTTTATGGGATATATTGAAAGAGTACAATAAGTAATAAAATAATAAAATATTTCCTTCAGTATATGAAAATGATAATGTGAGAATAAGATTAAATGGCTAGCTAAGTAAAGAAATAATTATAAGATGTGGGATAAGGCAAGGATGTCCAGCAAGTAGTATTTTATTTTAACTGATTATGAATGTAGTAGTTAATAATATGAATAGAGAATTAAGAGTATCAGGATTTAAGAAGAGAGAAAGAATGCAATTACCAGTTATGCTTACTTATGCCGATTATATAGTGTTAATTACTAAAAATAAAGAATGGATGGAAGAAGGGATTAAAAGATTAAACCAGCATTTAATAGTGGTTGGGCTATGTATAACTAAAGATAAAAGTAAAGCAACTGAATAACAGGTAATATAGATGACATTCATTTTAATGAAGAGGTTATAGATATTTGGGGATAAAATTTGGGACTTATGTGCATAGAATACAACAACAATGGGAGAAGATTATACAAAAATTAAGGAATATGTGTATGTTTTGAAAGGCATATAAGTTGGAGAACAAGAAGAAAGTATATTTAATAAACTCAATTTTGTTGGGAAAATGTGTATTTAGTAAGTGTATATATGATACCATTAAAGAATGAGAAAAAAATAATATCTGTTGTATTTTCAATCATGTGGCGATCAAGGTTAAATCCAGTTAGAAGAGAATTTTGTATGTCAAAGAAGAAGAAGGGGGATTAGGATTAATTAATCGTATTGCTCATGTTGTACCTTTGCATCTTTATAAAGTATTGATAGGACAGAAAGAAGAGAATAGAGATGTAATAAATGTAATAATGAAAGGAAAATATAAGGACATATGGGAAAAGATAGGCACAGGGAAAAAGGGAAAGGCTATTTAAATGAAGAAATGAAAAAATATGATTTTCTTTTAATGGAAAATAAATATGAAAAATGTAGAAATGATGGGAAAAATGGTATTGGAATAAAATGAATAACCAGTATTATATTTATCCATCTAGGCATTCTGAATATGAAAATAGAAGAGTTATGAAAGTAAGATTTTGTTAGTGCAAGAAAGTTTATGAATGCAAATATTTTTTATGGAGCTTGACAATAAGTAATTTGCCTGTTAAGGCTAATACACCATATAAAAGAATACAAGAAATACGATGCAATTATTGTGCTGAAACTGAAAAAACAGAACATGTTATTTTGAATTGTAAAAGAGTAAAGGAATTATGGAAGAAAATATGTGAAAATAAGTTATTAGAATGTATTAAAAGCATGAAAGATTTAAACATGAATGTGTTAGAATATGGGCATTATGGTAATAAAGGACAGAAGGATGTGAAAGAAAGTTGTCACTCTCCTACTTTGGACACAGTAGAAGGTCTTCATGGGTTTTGTTCAAGCAGCTTTATTATATTCAAACACATCACAATAGAATTTTACTGACTTTAACTTAAGCAACTTATATACAAACTGCTGCAATCATACATGCTCACTGTCTGGCTGCATTCTCAAAATGGTACTGGGAACAGCACGTGCCCTGTATTTATACATGCGCACTCAGCCCTTGATATGCTTCCTAAAGACACAGCACTCTAATCTACATCTTCCCTCTTTGAGAAATAGATCATGTAACGTTATGAATCTATTTGGCATGCAGATATCACAGGTAGTTCTTTGTCATTTTGTCATGCATTTATACAAGACTAGGTATATATATATATATATATATATATATATATATATATATATATATATATATATATATATAGTTAAGTCCATGTATCTGGGTAGTTCACAATGGGCGTGGATATTCAACCATATTTGTGACATAAAACTGGGAAATGGGTTTAGCAACTGGAGCTGTCTCTAAAGAATGAACAACCTTGGAAGTATTTGGAACATCTTCAGGAATGGAATTAGAGGTTGAAACAAACTCTGGGATGAGAACAATGTTTGTTTCGCTCTGAGAGCTAGAGTCTGTATCACAGGAACAATGCTGCAATGATTCTGGTACAGGAAGAAGATGTATGCAATTTCAACTGCACTCCACACCCTCAGATTCTACATGGTAGGATCTTGGCTCAGCACATATACCTGTAACTTGACCAATCTGGTTTATACCTTTTGCCGTTTGTACTCTCACTGTCTCTCCTTCCCTCACTGGACAAAGAAATCTGCTCAATTTATCATAACTGGACTTTTGGATAGAACGCTTCTTGAATTTGAACCTTGATGGTTCTGTTGTTCTTAGCTTTAGGCCTCAATAAACTGGAACTAATAGGCAGCGTCATTCTGGTTTGCGAACATATAAGTCTTTGAGTGGGTGAGCCAGGAATATCGTCAGGGGGTATGTTTCTGACATTAAGTAAATTCAAAAAGACACCGGTATTGTAATGCTTTGATTTTTCAAGTAATTGCTTTGCACTCTGCACTGCATGTTCAGCTAGCCCATTTGACTGTGGATATTCAGGACTGTTAGTAACATATAGAAAGTCTCATTCTCTTGCAAATTTCTGAAACAATTGACTAGTAAATTGAGTACCGTTATCAGAAATAACTTTGTGTGGACTACCATGGACTGAGAAATGATGTTTCGACTTAGTAATAACAGTAGTGGATGTCAGGTGTAAAAGGAAAAAACTTCAAAGACCAATTCACGTTAGGTTCAAGCAAGGCACCCTTTATTACTTGCAGCAAGGAGACAAAGCATGTAGGCACAAGGTTTGTCTGAATTACTGGTGATTAGTATGTTATTCTTATACAGTTCTCTTCCTGTCACACAGAAAATGTTACTATTCTATTGCTGACGTAGTTAGACACAGCTTTCTGTATGTTCTACAGAAAATGTTACTAGACTTATTGCTGACTAAGTTAGATTATCTGCTGTTTTGCAAAACTCTTTAGCCTTGCCTTAGCCTATAAATATTGGTTAGGTCCTGTGGCGCCATTTTTAAACCTTCCATCCTTGGTAGAACTTCCCATTAGGTTTCTGCATGGTGTGCTGTCCGTAAGTTTGCTATTTTGTCTGTATTTACAGTATCCTTATTGTTTAGTCTCTCGTAGAGTTATTTTTGCATTGTATGTGTTGAGCAGATATTTGTATCATTTACAACTGTATTTTTAGCTGTTCCTCCTAACTGTGCGAAGTTTTAGCGTCCTTTCCCACATGGTGTGCCATCGTATTCTCTAACTTTATTTTGACCTGTGTTTATAAGCAACAGCCCCCAGGAGCAATATACAGTTGCTCAGTTGTGGTTTCCCTAGGTAGTTTTATTTACTGTGGCCTTAATATTCATCTCCTACTACACTCCTCTCTGTGTGCTTACTTACCTTGTGGAACTGCTCTAACAAGAAAGTGGAACTTTCACCCCCAAAGACGCCGCTGGTTATATAGCGCTGAGCACTGATGTCGCCTTTTGTTATATGTGCGCTGCACACAGTGATTTATATACTTACAACATTACTCTCTTCCCTTTGCTATTACTAGACAGTTTATTGCAACCCAGATGAGGCTTCTGAAAACTCAGCGCTGAGCACATTTTTTGGCTGCGCTCAGGCACATAAGGAATTATGTGCACTCAATTATCACCTACTTCTATCTTCTATTGCTAGCAATGTTATTGCAAAACACTGTTATCCCCTATAACTTCCTGAGAGGTGACCGGGCACAGAGCACTGATATTTCAACATTTAGTGGTATTCTAACCATCCGGTAATCCCTTCTGGCGCTAATTTTATTTTCTGGCCCGCTCTGATATATTTCCGCTGAGCACTATTATAACCTGTAACACAGTTGAGTTGTGCTCAGGCGCAGAGCGCTGCTTCTTAACATTTGCTACTCCTCCGTGATATTTTGGCCATCTTTAAACCCTTAGGCATTTCATTAGCTTCCTGAACTGCTCTCGGACTGATATGCTTCCCTCCAATCCTGCCCGCTTTACCTAATTAGTTGTTTTTTTTTCCTTTTTTTTAAAAGGTTTGTGCTTTTAGTTATATTTCAATTATGTACTGTATGTTACATGTATAATACTGCCTGCTTTCCTGAGTAGTTATTTAATTTAAAGTGATTGTGCTTGATAGTGATATTTTTTTAAGGAACTGTCCTAGCCTCATACATAGCTCAAACAGCTGAAGCAGCAGTAAAACTCACAGACAACTACATACGCCTTTACCCTGTCCATTCTAATTAGGCTAAGTGAAATTGCTGAGAAAACAGAATGTTAGTCTACGGAGGTTAAACTTGCACATATCCGTGTGTAGTTAATTCCATAACAGTACTATATTGCATATTCTTTGTTTTTGCTGTTATGCTGTGCTTGATGTAAATGCTCTGTCTACCTTAGACAAATTATTTTATACCTTAGCCAAATTATTTCATATTTACTAAGTCATATGTTTGAATTTCTAAGTGGTCCATACCTCTGAAAAGTTTCTGTAGTAGTGTGTGTTTTTGTTGCTTTACAAATTGTCCAGTTCAATTTGATAGGCAGCCTGCACTAGAATTTCTACATTATAGATTCTGGCACTGTATGCAGTAGATAGATTTTCACTAGCAAATTGTTTGCTTAGCAGCTCATCTAAATGTATTGTATTTCACTACGTATGATGTGTGTTTTAATTTGTTTATGATTAATGTGCCTCTGTTTTTTTTTTACTTTTCTAGTGTCTATACCTGTCCTCCTGTGTCACAGTCAAGTGTTTTCTCTTACTTTCACTCAATTACTTACTTCCACACTACCTCCCCACCTCTCTTTCCCTCTATTGCAAGAACACTAACCAGGCTATCGTCATAGTTTTCTCAATTTGTCTCTTTTTTCTTACAGCTTGAAGCCTTGTGCTGTGTTACGGGCTATCTTTTCCAACAGGCAACAAATAAAGAACCTCCCAACTCAACTGAAAGTTTACCCTCTCGGTAGAACCTACACTGGACTTCCCTGAAGTGCTTCCTACTGCCTTATAGTGTAGGTGATAACCTACTACATTTTTACTAAAACTCTTTTTCACTATTTTGTTTATTCATATTCCTGTAGTTGGGTCAGCACACCCGTGGACCTGCCCCAAGGCCATCTTTTACATTTTTTTCTCCCCTTTTTTTGATAAATCTGTTATGAGATTAGATGTACTTTCCTTTGTTTGCCATGAGAGGGCAGCAAAGTACACAGCTCATAATTTCCCTGTATCTTACTTGTTTTTTAAACCTCTCCAGATGTACGGCTAGAACCTATTTTCAACTATCCAAATATAACATTATACATAGCTAACCCCCCTGTAATGGAAATAGAAGAATTTACCTTAGGTTAGTCAGGCAGTAAACTCAGACAGTAAAAAATATTGCTGATACCTTACTGCTTTTTCTTATTCTCCCTTATTAAGTAGACAAATATAACTTCAGCAGTAATGTACAGAACTTGGTCTCTCAGACTGTGCCACATACCTACTAAACGTCTTGGAAATTATAGGCTCACTGGAAAACTGATTACCTCTCAGCACCTCTTTGCTCTACCCGCTCTGTTTGCCCTATGGGCTCACTCCGCTCCCCTACCCTACCCCCAATTCCCACACACCCCCAGGGGTCCTAACCTTATACTTCCCATAACCACACATTTCTTATCTGACCCATCCCAGACACTATTCAATTTACTTTGGCCACATCCATCCTTAACTTTTCTACTCCCTTGACTCTTACTACCTCTACCTATACTTCATTAATTCAGCCTCCCCGTCCTTATATTTTTTTCTTCCTTCTTTTCTTTATCTCAGTACTACCTCAATTAACATCTCTACCCTTCAAAGCTCTTATCACTACCATTCATCCGTATCATTAAACAACCTTTTAGCCTTTCCATTTCTCATCTCAGCTACTACTCTACCTACCAGAACCCTAACTAATTAAACTTCTGTACCTTCAGCATTGCACTTCACTACTATCCTAACCTTACCTTTTACTCATACTGTTTCATCCTAGCCCAGCCAAATAGGAATAGTATACATTGACTTATAATATGTCTATAACCACTAAAGCTATCCCATCCTTGGCTATACTCTTAACCACTCTTATACCCTTCCTCACCACTACCCATCTCCTCACCTCTTTTGAAAAGGTGAATTACTACTACTTCAACTACTCGCAGAAACAAACAACTATATTTAACAAAGCCCTTACCAATCCCCAAATAAATATCACCTCTGCCTCCTGCTTTTTGCTTCCAGAATATCATCATCTTACACCCTTGAAGCTAAACCACCCTATAGTAAAAAAATTTAAATACCAAACTTACCTTAACTCCAACCTACTCTCTTCACTAAAATCTCCCACCTTAAAAGATGGCGACATTCACCCAAACCCAGGCCCATCTAATCTTCCTACTACTCCTACCTCTCCCAACACCCTTACTACCCAGACCACTCCCACTAACTTCTTGCGAATAGGTCACCTCAATATACGCAGTATTAACAACAAAGTTGCCCATCTCCATGCCCTTATTGATATTCACTCCTTTGATATCCTCTGTCTTACAGAAACCTGGTTAAAACCGTCAACTAAGGACAATGAAATAATCCCCCCAGGGTACAATATACTGAGACATGACAGAATTAAATGTAAAGGGGGAGGAGTAGCCCTACTGTACAGAAAGGAGCTACACATCTCCTCTATACCGTATAACCCACCTCAAGATAGTAAATTTGAAATTTTAATCACCAAATTTCAACTTAACTTCAGCAAAGCATTATATATAATCTGTATCTACCTACCCCCAGGTAATAACATTACTACTATAGAAGACACCCTAAGCTGGATATCTGCTACTTTCCCACAAGAAACTATTATTCTAGGCGATTTCAATTCTGACTGGAATAGTATCAATACAGACAATCCTTCCTCCCATATCAACTTGCATGGTTTTCACCAAACTATCAGCACCACAACTAGAATTAACAAACCCAACAGTAAAGAAATGATCCTAGACTGGATACTAATCAATAAACAAGAACACACTTATAAAGTAGGAACCCTGCCAGATGATGTAAGTGACCACATGCTAACTTACATCATAAGACATAAGAATGACACTAATAACATCCCCAACTGTATCATCTCTAGATGCAATAAAAACTTTAACCCAGCATTATTCCGAATGGAACTTAATGCTTGTAACTGGAACCCCCTAAAAATTCTCCCTCTAGAGGACGCAGTTATATATTTCAATAACAAATTCTTAACTATCCTTGATAGGCATGCACCTAAACGATCTATTAGAATAAAATCCAAAACTGCCCCCTGGATCTCAAAGGAGACCAGGCAAAAGATTTTACTTAGAAATAAATCATGGGCTAAGTGGAGAGCAACCAGAAATCCCTCAGAACAACTAACATTTAGACAGCTGAGAAATGCTACAAAAAAAGCTATCCTCTCTGAAAAAAAAACTACTATTGTAATCTACAGCAAACTCACCACAATAACCCACACAAATTCTGGGCAAGCTTAAATAACCTCCTTCGTCCTGGCCACTCTAGCACTCCTTCTCCTCTAGGGTCTGAAAACAATACCTCCCACCAAACTGCCAATGCCTTTAATACCTTCTTCACTAACACCATACAAACACTTACTTCTCAACTAGCCTCAGACAACTCTGACCTACCCAACTCCCCACCTCATTCTCGGCCAACTTTCCAACTCCAACCTATAGCTATCTTATGCATCCAAAAACTAATCCACAAACTTAAGCCTTGTACCCCCTCTGCCAATAACTTACCATCTGAATATCTACAACTATCTGCTAAAGTAGTAGTCTATCCTATATCTATTCTTATAAACCGTACCATAATTGAAGGTACCATTCCAAATCTCTGGAAAATTTCCCACATTATTCCATTACATAAAGGAGGCAACTCTGCTGACTATTCTAACTACAGGCCTGTAGCTCTCCTCTCACCTTTGACCAAGATTATGGAAAAATGTATTCACCTTCAGCTAATGGACTACTTAATTCAACATAACATTCTTGCAAACTGTCAGCATCGTTTCAGGCCTTTTCATAGCACCACCGCAGCTCTCCTATCCTTCACCAATACTATCAATACCAATCGTAATAATACCACCCTTTCATCAGTACTCTTCATTGACCTGTCTAAAGCCTTTGATGTGGTTAACCACTCCTTACTCCTGAACACTCTGTCATCCCTCTCTCTTAATAACAAAGCAATTCTCTGGTTCAGATCTTACCTTAGTAATAGACAGCAAGCAGTTCTTTGGGAGAATCAGCTTTCATCTCACCTACTTATTTCCCTGGGAGTCCCTCAAGGCTCTATTCTTGGTCCTCTCCTTTTCTCCTTATTCATAAATGACCTCCAAACTATAATTCCTCAAGCCACCTGTATACAATATGTGGACGACTCTACAATCATATGCTCTGCCAACTCTGTATCCACACTCCAATCTTTAACCCAGACAGCCTTCAGTACAGTAGAGACTTGGTTCTTGAAACGGTGTCTTCTCCTGAATGCCAAAAAGACCAAGCTTCTACTGTTCACCACTAATACCAAGTCCCCCCCTTACATTTCTCCATCCAGTCCAATAATGGTACCGTTATATCCCCCGACTCTTCCACCAAACTATTAGGAGTCACAATTGATAACAACCTCACCTTTGATATTCATATTAACAATACCATTAAATCAGTTAATAAAAAACTCGGTTCCCTTTATAGGATTAAACCATTCTTAAACCCAGCAGCCAGAACTACTATTGCCCACTCCCATCTAATTTCAACTCTTCTATATGCTACACCCATATACACAAATCTAAAAAAAAGTACTCTTGCTAAATTAGCCAACTCCTATAACAGTATTGCTAGATTTGCCACAGGAAACTCATACAGAACTCACCATTGTCTCAACCTTCACCAGCTAGACTGGCTTGAATTAGAAAACATTCTGATACTTTCCCAAATTACCATTGTTCATAAGATTTTTTACCAGCCCAACAACACACCCATACTTAACAACCTTATTGCACCTTATAGAAATCTTAACTCATTACGCTCCTCCAATAAACTCCTAGCTAGTACCTCCAAGTCTAACAACTTGGCTGGTGACTCACTGTTCTCCAACTCCACAGGAAAACAATGGAACCTCCTGCCATCTGACCTAACCTCTCTCCCCTCCTTTCCTCCCTTTAAACAAAGACTTAAGAAATATCTTAAAACTAACTGGCTTTGCCCTTGCTGTTACCCAGACTAATTCTATGTTTCTTTTTTTTTATTCTCTCAAATGTCTACTGTCCTCCCCCTATGTCAACTCCTCTGAAGTTGTAAATCCTGTAAACCCACTGTCCTTCCCAGGATATGATTTGTATCCTGAAGGCAGTATTACTGTAATTTCTTTATTTTAATCCTGAAGGCAGTATTACTGTCATTTTTTTTTTCTTCCTCTTTTTCTCCCATTACTTTCTAACCACTTTGATATACTAACTGTCTGGATTATACGAGAGTAACCAAGGATGCGAATACTCTCTAAAAAATATCTTGGAGTTAGCCCTACAGAGTTGTTTTACTCTAAAACTACCTGTAGTTGTACTATGTGTAAATATATTATGTCATATGATCATCTTCACATACTTTAATTTGCAATTTGAAATTATGTCTCATATTCTTCCATAGTTTGTAACTGTTATACCTTTCTTGAATTTTTGTAAACATTTTTTGTTTTGTTTGTGTTTATTTGTTGAGCCTTTCTCCCCGTTTTGTCTGTTGTTTATATGTGGAGCTTTTCTCCCTGGGCCTCTACTGAAAATGGAAATATATCCAGCTAGATTAGCCCGGTTAACAAATGTAAAATAAATAAAAATAAATAAAATAAATAAAACATTTTGAGAAAAACAACCTGGCCTTGGGCTTATTTTAGCCCATTTTAACTTTTCAATTCTTCAATTGTACTGTTCTAATACATGTGTTACATTTTGTCTAGATTCAAGGTACATTTCTAGCTTCAGTACAAGTAATGCCGACTATGGTTTAAACTTTCAAGCATCTATTGTTTTCTTTATCAATGCTTCTAGCAGCTGCATACTTTCTCATGGCATAAGCAGAAATGAATATCTCTTTGTTAAGTTTCATGACATTAGCAGGAATGAAATGTCTCTTGTTATTTTCATGACATTAGCATAAATGAAATGCTTCTTGTTAAGCTTCTAATAGCTGTGCAGATTCATGCAGTGTGAACAGAATAAATGTATTAACCCTTTTAAACCTCAAATGCACTAAGCATGCATATTACTATTACACATTTTTCTAACATCCCCCCCCCTTTTAATAATTTTATTCTACTTTCAAGATAAGCATAAACAGTTTTTTTTTCTTCCCCTAACCTCTTCCCACTCAGGATTTGCAGTTAAGAGAGTCATTCAGTTTCAACTTATGAAAGCATTTTCAGTTTTTCAGCAATTCTTCAAGTTCAGCACCTTGGTATAAGGTTTCTGAAACTGAAATGTCTATAAAGTCTTTAATCAGTCTTTTCATAAAGGGGATGCAGCAGCACACACATACCACCAGTAGCATTATTCCTACACAGATGGCAATCAGAATGTTCATCAGGATACTGCCCCACCCCCCAAACAATTTTTGGAAAAAGTCCGTCAATGGATTTGGTCCTGGTTTGGTCATGGCTGACACCTGCTGAATTACCTCAAGATGGTTGTCTATCTCGTGTTTGTGGTCAGGAATATATGAACAGCACTCCTCCTGGGTTAAAGCACACGTACCTCCTCTCACCGCTAGGATGAAGTCAAGAGCCATGTGAATTTGAAGCACCACTGTTCTTATGGCAGTCAGTTCATCAGTCACCAATTCTAGGGCAGAAAAGGTTGCATTGCTCATTATTTTGAGAAGCTTAGACAATTTTCTCGGTTCCCAGATTGATTTTGTTGCTCCATATGCTGGCAGTACACCTGCCCATGAGATAACAGTATCACTCAAGTCCATATGGGACAGTCCATTTTTCCCTAAGCCCACAGCGTGATGGTTTTTCCAGCGCGCATTGATTTGCCCCACTGGATTGACAGGCTTCTTGATTTCTCGAACGTTCCGAATTTTCCCTTGAGGTAAAACTGCTGTGTGTCGTATGGCCGGAACCAGGTACCCCAAAAAACAACTGCCGGACCAATTCTCAGGTAACCATTTATATGCTTTCCTACCACATACAAAGTAACAATCTTCTACTTTGGTAGTAACTTTACTATGCCCTGGCTCTGCATGAACCATTTTTTTGTTGATTATAGACAGTTGTCTATAGAGGTCAGCATTATGTTTTACTTTATCAATTGTCCTATGCATCAGTTCAACAAATGAATCATAGCTTGTATTGCAATAGGATCCGATGTTATCAGGTTTAGTGTAGCATCTATAGGGAACAGTCACATTACAATTGCTGCAACCCACCTGAACTGTATCATTCTTGTAAAAACACACAGTTCCCTTCTGTCGAACAGACAAGTGCAATGCTACTTTATCTTGTGATGTGACATCTGATGTATCATAAATTAAGTTTTCCCAGATCTTGTTGGCTCCTAGGGGAACTGAAGTTAACAGTAACCCCCCATATGCTGTTGGCAAAGCTGTGCAAATCCAGCAATTCAAAACATTGAAGGTCTCAGCATACACGTATTTGATTGCCTGGTAAGTGTTAAAGTTTGGGTACCACTCTGCACACTTGTTCAGTTCAATTTATGTGGCTGGGAAAAGGAATGGCCACAACAAAAAGATTATTGTCACTAGTACAGTCAGCAGGATGATTATGCAATACTTCTGAGGAAACGGTTGTTCTGCATTTCTGTTTTCTCCGACTCTTTCGAGTAGGTGTATTTGGATCTTACTGGATTCTGTCATCTTTATTTCAGACACGTGCTCTTGCTCTCTGCCCTAATAGGACCTTCAGCACTGATGGTTTCTTCACTGGGGTTGAGACGGATCAGTCCTATTGATCTGACCCCCCTTTGTAACCAGACTTTGTGCTGAAGGCCCCGATGGAGAGGTAATATTTTTGTCCAACTCAAAGTTCTTAACTAGCTTGCAGTGCGTCATGTGTATCCATGAAGCTCGTTCTGCTATCTTGACTGCAGTGGGTGTTGAAAGAAGCACCTGGTAGGGACCTTCCCACCTTGGTGATGACCAATTCTTCCTCTTGATGTTTTTGATCCACACCCAATCTCCGGGCGTCATTGCCACTTCTGATGTCTCGGTTTGTTTTCTATCTGAAACAGAATTTGACTGCAGCAGATGTTTAGAACTCAACAACTTTTTCATATATTCAGCTAGTGTGAAATCAGCTTCCTGGTCTGATGACATGAGAAGTTTCCACTGCGGTGTATAATAAGCCCTTCCAAATAATATTTCAAAAGGAGTCAATCCTTTTGCTGTAGGGACAGTTCTCATGCTCAACAGTGCCAGGGGCAAACAGTATAACCAGTTTTTTCCTGTCTCAGCTATTAATTTTCTCAATTTGTTTTTTAGTATACCATTATGCCTTTCAACTAGCCCTGCAGATTGTGGATGGTATGCACAATGATTTTTTAAAGAAATACCAAAATGCTTACTCAACTGCTGTATGGTTTGATTTACAAAGTGTGTACCATTGTCACTGTAGATCCTTTCCGGAATACCAAACCTAGGAATGATTTCCTTGACAAGTACTTTTGCCACCGTAGCTGCATCTGGATTTTTGGTTGGAAAGGCTTACACCCATCTGGAAAACATATCTACAATGACAAGACAATACTTCTTATTTTCACATTTGTTCAATTCTATGAAATCCATACAAATAGTGTGAAACAGATATTGTGGTGTAGGGAAACTCCCTTGCTTGGGCTTTATCGCTCCCTGTGCATGATGTTTGTTACAAATCTGACACATCAAACAAAATTTTTTAGAGTAGTTTGTAAATCCATACGTTGTGAACACCTGGTTCACCAGCTGTACCATCCCCCCTGTTAAGACATAGCACTGTCCATGGCTCAACAAAGCTGCATATTGAAACAAATTAGAGGGTAGTATCGGTTTCCCTTCTCTAGAGATGTACAGCCCCTTTTCGAGGATTGCTCCTTGTTTTTTCCATCGTTGTTTCTCAGCTTGCGTAGTGAGTGTCTGCATTGTTTTTAACATATCTAAATCTAAAATCTCAGAGGGTTGTAATTCCTCATTTAAAAGAAATACTTCTGTAGCTGCTTGTTTTGCAGCTGTATCAGCTCTCACATTACCTTTTGAAATCCTATCTTGTTGCTTGGTGTGAGCTGTGCATTTACAAATGGCTACTTTCTGAGGTAACTGAATAGATTCTAAAAGATCTAAAATAAACTGTGCATGATTTATAGGTTTGCCAGTAGATGTTATCATTCCCCGGTTTTTCCACTGTTGCGCAAAAACATGTACAGTAGAAAAAGCGTACTGGCTGTCAGTAAAAATGTTTACACATTTACCCTTTGCTAAGGTACATGCCTGTGTCAGGGCAATCAATTCTGCTGCTTGTGCAGATAAGTTGTGTGGTAAAGGTTTTGCTTCTATAATCCCAGTATCAGAGACTACTGCATATCCTACTAGGTTCTGTCCTGCAGGACCCCTTTTGCACGAGCCACCCACGTAGTATGTCACCTCGGCATCATCCAAGGGGACATCCATGAGATCTTTTCTAGGTAGTGTCTTTTGCTCAATTACCTGCAGGCAATGGTGCGGTGTGCCGTCAGCAGGGGTCGGGAGCAGAGTAGAAGGGTTTAAAGTCGTGCATCGCTCAATTGTCATATGAGGCTGACTCAACAATATGGTCATACAGGAAAGATGCCTAGCAGGGGAAAGATATGCTACCTTCTCTTGTAGTAAAATAATCGCGACTGCATGAGGCACTCTCAAAGTGAGAGGGTGGAATAAAACTACTGAGGCCGAAACCTGCACTGCCATTGCAGCTGCAACTACTGCTTGTACACAGTGGGGTAAAGACCATGCCACTGGGTCTAGTTGTGATGAATAGTAAGCAATGGGGCGTTGTTTGTCCCCATGCTGTTGTGTTAATACTTATGTCATGTAACCCTGCTTACAATCTACAGTTTGGAAAAAACGTTTATGGTAGTTTGGCAATCCCAGAACTAATGAGGACGCTATTAACTGCTTTAGTTTGCAGAAAGCAGATTCTGCCTCTGGTGTCCATTGTAACAAATCCTGCGCTGCCATAGGCTTCTTATATATAAGGTCAGTCAGAGGTGCAGATTCCAAGGTATAGTTTGGAATCCAGCTCCAGCAAAAATTAGTTGTACCCAGGAAGGACATCATTTCCTTCTTGGTAGTGGGTTTTTGTGCTTGCAAAATTGCTATTTTTCTGTCCTCATCTAATGTTCTACATTCCTTGGATATTACATATCCCAGGTATTTGACTTGTTTTTTTCCAAAGCTGCAGTTTACTTTTATTTACCTTATGTCCTTCAGCGGTTAAAAATCGTAGAAGTGCTATGGTATCTTCTCTACAATCCTGCTGGGTGGGGGCTGCCAGCAAGATGTCATCAACATAAAGTAAAATCTGACTGCCTCTTGGTGGGGTGAATCCCGCCAAGTTGCTCGCCATTTCTTGTGAGAATATTGTTGGACTTTCACAATATCCCTGTGGTAGTCACGTATATGTATACCTTTTCCCCTGAAATGTGAATGCAAACCAATACTGGCTATCCGGGTGTATCGGTATCGAAAAGAACGCATTGCTGATATCTACCACAGAAAAATATTTCTGTTGAGGTTTTAAATCATTCAACAGGGTGTGTGGGTCTGGCACCGTGGGTGCCCTTGGTATTACTGCATCATTTATGGCTTGTAAATCTTGGACCATACGCCATTCTCCATTGGCCTTTTTAACTGGAAATAAGGGTGTGTTACACGGTGAATCGGGAGATTCTGCTGGTATCCCTCCTTTAAGTAAGGCTGCTATAATAGGCTTTATCCCTGCCTCTGCATCTTTTCTTAAGGGATACTGTCTGTTTTGTGGTCTGAATGCTGACTTTGGCGTGATAGTAACTGGTCCCGCTGTACGAATGAGTCCTACATATGATTTTCCTGTTGACCAGAGGGTCTCTGGTATATTTCGTAAGGCATTTTCTTCCTCCTTTAACAGGAGTGTCAATCAGCTGTCCTCGCTAGACTGCAAGTGCACAGCTGGGTTGGTCTGAGTTATCCAATTCAACTTCTGTATTTGTATTCCTTGTTCTGACAGCTCTAATTCTGTCTGTTTCTCCCATCTTGTGACTTTTTCTCCTAGGTCTGCCCATTCTATATTTCTGTTTTTGGTTAAGCTAACATGTGGTAATCGATTAGATTTATAAAGTGCAAAGAACTCCTGGGGCAATGAACAGCTGGCTTCACTGTTCCCTTCTGTGTCCCAATACAGGTTACACAATATCAATCTGTTTGCATGATTTTTAAATAATTCTTGCTCATATTCCTTATCAGGTCCTGGTGTATTACAATAATACAGGGTACAATGCAGCAGGTGTTGTTTATCAATGTCAAGGGAGGGGAACTTGCTGATGGCTACATTCACTAACTCTTTGGTCACAGTCCCTGGACCAGTCGTAACCAAGTCCTGGCTGTACCAATAAAACATTTCACCCTCTGATTGCACTGCAAAGGTATCAATTTGTCGCTGTGCTTCCATACCCTGCATGGTTGGGACTACTGCTATACCAAATAGCTGCATGAGGCCTCTGCCCAAGAGGTTTACTGGGCATTTTGCAGAAACAACAATTTTGCTTTTCTGAGTCAATCCTGAAACTAGATCAGTTATTGCAATGTTACGGGAGAGAGGCTCCCGATACAGCTGTCCATTAGCTGCTTTGACCAGTATGTAATCAGGTGACTCTGTGTTTTCTGGCAGTTTGGAGGGATGTATCAGGGTTCGTGATGCCCCTGAGTCACACAAGAATTTGACTTCCCTCCCTTCTACCAAGAGTGTAACATCTGGTTTCGTGTCTGCTAAATAAAGCTCCAAGCTCAATAGAGCTAGGTCTAATATTTCATTTTCTTCATTTTCACTAACTTCCTGCACTTCCTCTACTCCCTCTATCACATTCTCATTTGTCCTTTCATCACTAGCCCCTTCTAGTGATTCCTGACTACCATATAGTCAGTCCTCACCCTCCTTGTCTTCCGTTGTTGCCTTCTTGTTTTTCTTGCAATCCCTTGCCAAATGTCCCTTTTTATCACATTTAAAACATTCTCCCCTTTTCTTTTGCCCTTCAAAGTCCTCTGATCGTTGATCAGATTGTTTGTTTCCCTGTGCATTTTTCTTGCCCTTTGTACTACGTAAACTTCTGCTCCATCTTCTACAGAAAATACTTGAGCTTTCTTTTTCTTTTTGCTATTAAAATGCCTTTCGGCATGCCTAGCATATTCAAGTAATGATTGTAACCTGCTTGTACGATGGTCTACCATGTGTTTTGTAATAAAACTGCTTATAGGTGCAATACTGCCCTTTAAAAATGCATTCTTTAACTGCTGTTCATATGGGGAATCTTGTGTTTGATCTTCAGGAACCTGCATTCCACAGTGGTTATTAAAACACTCTAACAATCTGGCATAGTACCGGTCAATTGTTTCACCTTCTTATTGGATGCATTGATTAATGCAAGTCCAGTCTGCCCTAGGTTTCCATTTTTCAGAGATGTGATCTTTAAGACCTTTTACTCTGGTGTCTAATTCTGCACTGCTATGTGGGAGGGGTCTTTGTGCAGAGTCACGGGGTTTCCAGTTCCCACTAATCATGTGCCAATCTGGCCCTACAATTTGTCTAACTACCTTTTCTATCTCTTCTCCGTTTAAGTTATAACTCAGCCTCATTCCTTGCAAATCTTCTGAGAATTTTCTAAAATTAACCTTTGGATGGGGAATTCCCTCAGTGGCTTTCCGGATATCTTCCGGAGTCCAAGGTCTATACACTAAAATAGTTGGGTCCTGATTTTCTTGACCTGCCTGAGGATTGGGTACTTCTATAAGTGGGCATATTTCTTCTTCTTCACTTATAGATCATGAATTCTTAACCATTTGCCATAACTCAATGCCTTCATCTGAGTTACCTGCCTTTGTTCGGGACCTGGTCCCAATGGGATCTCTAATTTTAGTCAGTTTTAGTTTCATAATATCTCTATCTTCAGTGACCACAGGATATCGTGGGGGTGGACTAACCTGTTCACTTGCTTCATATTCTGGTAAGGGAGGTGGAGGTGCTGATGCTATTACTAAGTTATTATCCTCCTTATCTAAAAACATTGCTTTTGAATTTTTGTTCTTTTGTTCCCTATGGTTTACTTCCTCAAGCCACCTGTGTACCTGAGGAATTCCTAATCGACGTTGCTTTTTTACCCAACCTTTGGAATCAGTTTTGAGCTGTTGGATAAGTTTGATAAGCGAGGATTTTTCTAATTTTCCGTCAAATTTGTATTTATTAACCCATTTTGAATAATATCTAATATTGTCGGCGCGCTGCGACTGCATGTATTTTGCATCTTCCGTTAACGGCGGATTTTGGGGTCTTTCTGTGCAAGTATTACCCATTTTGTTCTACCCTTTGATCGTTACGTAACTTCTCTTAATTTTTTAACGTGGTACCATGGATTTTGTTATAGTCTCTTCAGAATGACTACCTACTTATTCTGTTTCTCCTGATCTATGACAAGACAGTAATCTTGTTTGTCCCTGACTTGTAAGGAAAATACAGTCTGACAAAAACAATACACATCTAGTGCCTGATCTAAAACAGAAAACAGAAAAAAGTAGATTCACCTTACCTGACCCCACGTGATTGATCACCAATTCGCGGAGACCCGTCCTTCAGTCGCAGATCAGAAAGTGGCTGGCCTCTTTTGAACGAAAATTCAGTCGGAGGACTTTCCATATAAGAAGAACTGATTTGGTTTCTTCCCCGTACGGTTTCAACCACCTGGTCGTCTGATCCGAGGTGAAGAGAGGGTTCGGGTCCGAAGGACCAATCTGTAAAAGGAAAAAACTTCAAAGACCAATTCATGTTAGGTTCAAGCAAGGCACCCTTTATTACTTGCAGCAAGGAGACAAAGCATGTAGGCACAAGGTTTGTCTGAATTACTGGTGATTAGTATGTTATTCTTATACAGTTCTCTTCCTGTCACACAGAAAATGTTACTATTCTATTGCTGACGTAGTTAGACACAGCTTTCTGTATGTTCTACAGAAAATATTACTAGACTTATTGCTGACTAAGTTAGATTATCTGCTGTTTTGCAAAACATTTTGAGAAAAACAACCTGTCCTTGGGCTTATTTTAGCCCATTTTAACTTTTCAATTCTTCAATTGTACTGTTCTAATACATGTGTTACATTTCGTCTAGATTCAAGGTACATTTCTAGCTTCAGTACAAGTAATGCTGACTATGGTTTAAACTTTCAAGCATCTATTGTTTTCTTTATCAATGCTTCTAGCAGCTGCATACTTTCTCATGGCATAAGCAGAAATGAATATCTCTTTGTTGAGTTTCATGACATTAGCAGAAATGAAATGTCTCTTGTTATTTTCATGACATTAGCATAAATGAAATGCTTCTTGTTAAGTTTCTAATAGCTGTGCAGATTCATGCAGTGTGAACAGAATAAATGTATTAACCCTTTTAAACCTCAAATGCACTAAGCATGCATATTACTATTACACATTTTTCTAACATCAGGTTAGATAGTAAGTCAGTCTTAAACCATAGAATCATAGGAGGTTACTAGACTATTGGCCCTGAGTCCCTTGTAAGCCTAGCCAAGAGTTTAGTCCATGTTTAGACAAATGAGCACCCAATGCCCCTGTCCAGCAGGGACATGGGTGGAATCCCAGTGGTATATTTTCTGTTTTCCATCCAGTTATCCAGGTTGCGCTTAAAAAGGGGCAAATAGGTACTCTGCTTGATGTGGAGAGGGAGTTTATTCCATAGATAGAGGAGTCTCTGGGATACAAATCTGTCCCACCAGCAATTCTTGTTGATGTCACAGACAGGTTGAGGTCATGCGTGCTGGTTACTGGAGTGGAGCTTGACTTGTGGATATGCAGCAGTCCCATCAAGGTGGGGTCCGTGATCGCCTTGTATGCCAGACAGAGATCACATCTGAGGACTCTGTATGAAACTGAGTAGAGAAATAGGATTCTTAGCCTATCTGTGTATGGTAGATGTTTGAGGCCCTGTATTCTCCTGGTGAGGAACCTCTGTGGTCTCTCCAGCTGTTGCATGTGCTTTGCGAGGTACATGCCGATAGGGGCATTGTACTCAATAATGGGCCTTATAACGGAAGAATACAGGGATGTTATGACCTCCTCATCCCTGGATGAGATACCCTTACTTATGAGGTGAACCATTTAGAAGGCTCTCTGTACAATGGAAGCAACATGATGGTCAAAAGTCAGGTTGCTATCAACCTGGGTCCCAAATCCCTCATCACTGATTGCGTGCTTAAGATATTGTTGTTAATGTGATAATTTGTGGTGATGTCACTCTCCTCAAAGGGGATGATGATGCATTTTTTGGTATTTGGCTTGAGGCCATGTTTCTGGCACCAGTCATTTTTCCGAGTGAGATCCTCTTGGAGGATGTCACATCAATAGGGGAATTGATGACAGCACCCAGCTTGCAGTCATCTGCAGACTTAGTCAGCCATAGCCCACTGGTTTTGGCCTGCACCTCAGAAAAGTATATTCCAAATAACAAGACTGAACCCTGGGGTATGCTGCCTGTTACGGGTCTACTGCTTGAGGTGGCTTACCCTATTTTGACTACGTGGGTTCCATCAGTGAACCAGTTTGCTACCCATCTTGTAACATAAGGATTGATGCCTAGTTGAGAGAGTTTATCTATTATGCTCGAGTGTGGAATAGTGTCAAAGGCTTTGGCCAGGTCAAGGTAGGTGGTGTGCACTGTCCTCGTCCATGGCTTTGGTGACTGTCTCAAAGAAGTCGACCAAATTTAGCAGACATAACCTCCCTTTGATGAAGCCAAACTGTGTGGGATCAAGTGTTTGGAGGTTGCCAATGTCCTTGTTAATGAGGTTCATAATAATCCTTTCCATGGCCTTGCAGATCAGGGTAGTTAGGCTGATGGGTCTATAATTTCCTGGATCGATGGACACTCCACCTTTCTGTAAAGGGATGACAGTGGCTGTCTTCCACTCAGGTGGGATGAAGCCAGTGCTCAGGCTTTGGTTGAATAGGGTGCCTAATGGTGCTGCAGGTTCCTGCCTGAGTTCATGTAGGATGCAGCCTGGAATGTTACTGGGTCCCATGGAGGCTGTATTTTTTTGCCTTTGAGAGAGCAGTGATGACCTGTTTCCTAGATATAAGGGGAAGGGGGCAGGTACTGGGGGTGTCCTGATTTACTGATGGGGACAGAGGGGTAAAGTTTTCACTTACTCTGTCAGCCATCAAGTTTGCTATATCTACGGCATTTGTATATGTGGTGTCCTTGACCACCAGTTCTGGACAGAACTGGGTGCTTCCTTTGAGATTCTGGACATATGTGAAAGAGGCCTTATGATTGTCTCTAGTAGATGTGGCCAATTTGCACTCAAAGTTTGCTTTGGAGGTTTTCACTAGTGCTCTTATTTGCTTGTTCAGGCTAAGGAGACATTGCTTCCACCTGCTCCTTCTTGGTCTTGGACAGCAATTTGTTTCCTTTTGTTATAGAGTTTATTTATTGCAGATGTCCACCAGACAGGTTTACTCTTCCTTGCAGAGAATGATTTAGTCCTGTTGGGTATTCCTGATTCCGTGCATCTATATAAATGCTCGTATAGTACTATGGTGTAGTTTTGGATATTGATGCCAGTTCATAAAGAGGGGGAGGGGGCTGTGAAGCTGTTTATACCATCCCTCAGGAGTCTGTAATCAGCTTTGGAGTATTTGAATATGAGTCTACAATACTAAGTAGTGTTGATTGTCCCATTCAAAGATATTAGTGGCTACTGTTGACCAAGGGAGTTCAGGAACTTGACTTAGCTGAAGTGGTTCTCTTTGCAAATGCAGTCTAGTACTATTGCATACTGAACAAGAAAAAAATACTTTATCAATGTCTTTCAGCAATGAAGGCCAAAATACTAATTCTCTTGCTCTTCTCTTAGTGGATGTGGAACCTGTGTGACCATGATGCAAAATCTGGGTATATTCTTGTTGTAAGGAAGCAGGAACAACAATTTTAGGACCTTTGAAAATAATGTCATCTTCCATCAACATTTTGGCTCTGTAAAGAAAATTGGTTTGCACTTCAGGTGGTAACACTATATTGCTTTGACAGTCATCCAACATTAATGTAGTGATTGAGCTTTTGCAAAATAAAATCAGCCTTTGTGTGATTTCTCAACTCATCAAGTCTAGTGGTAGAAAAATTATGCACTGCCATCACATCAAAGTCAAAATTCTCTGCGTCAAGCTGTTCCATCTTATTTCTGGGTGATCTGGATAAGGTATCAGCCAGATAGAGTAGTTTACCTTTCGTATAGACCATTATGAAGTTGCACTTTTGAAATTTGAGCATCATTCTTTGTAATCTCGCTGGAGCTGAATGCATAGGCTTCTTTAGAATAGTGACTAGAGTTTGGTGGTAAGTTTCAATCTGAATAGCTCGACCATAAATATAATCATGATACTTGGAGCATACAAATACTATTGCCAAAAGTCCTTTCCTAATTTGAGCATACTACATCTCAGTCTGGGTAAGTGTTCTAGATGCATAGGCTTCTGGTCTGCCCTCATGAAGTATAACTGCTCCAAGACCAAATTTTGAAGCATCACAGGAAAGAGTGACTGGTTTATTTACATCATAGTATCTTAATATAGGTGGGGTGGCAATTTTCTGCTTAAGGTCTTGAAATGCCCTCTGGTGCTGTTCTAACCATGTCCATGCAATATTTTTGTGCATCAGCTCTCGTAAAGGTGCTGTCAACTCACTAAAGTCTAGTATAAACTTGCCTAATAGTTGACCATGTCTAGGAAACGCTGCAGAGCTTGAACATTCTCTGGTGCTGACATCTCTAGAATAGCTGCTTGCTTGGTCAGGTCTGGTCTCAAGCCAGTACTGATAAATTACCTATATATGTAACTTCTGGTAGTCTGAATTTGCACTTCAGAGGATTGAGCTTCAAGTTTTCTTCATGTGCTCTGTCTAGAGCTCTCTTAAGATTTCTATCATGCTCTGCTTCACCATTACCCGCAACCGATAAATCATCTACTATTATGGCACAAGGATAACCTGAAAAAATTTGTTCTATTGCACGCTGAAAGACTTCACTTGCAGAATTTATTCCAAATGGCATCCTTAGAAATCTGTATCTGCCAAACAGGGTAGCAAAAGTGGTTAGCAATGAGGATTTGCGATCAAGCATCACTTGCCAATATGAACTTTTTGCATCCAAGACAGAAAAAACAGTGGCATTTGGTATTAGGGCTGCAACCTCTTCGATTGTGTACATTGGATGATATGTTTTCATCAATGCTTTATTCAAGTCTCTTGGGTCAATACATATTCTGATTTCATCTGAGCCTTTTTTGTGAGCTGCTACCATACATGACACCCATTCAGTTGGCTCTGTAACCATTTTATTCAACTGAGCCTTAACTGTATCCTGCATAGCTATTGGAACTCTTCTTGCTGGTCTGACTACTGGAGTCACCTCTGGGTCTAACTTCATGGAATACACAACTGGAAGTTTGCCCAACTTGTCATCAAAAACATCAGCATTGGAGTCATCAAAATTGAAACTAGGATATGCACTTATGTGATGAACTTATTTGATAAAAGAAAGCAGATTCATTCTCAAACTTCTTTGAGACCCAGTAAAGACTGTACTGGTCTTTGGACTACATAGAATAACACGTAACAGTTCTTGGCCAAATAACATGAAAACATCACTGAGCCTTCAGTTTGATTGTCTTCACCTCCATAAGCAACATGTTTCGCATTCCTGGCCACACAGAGGTGTTCATTAGTTCTCACTTTAGCAAATGTGTCTGCTGATATAACATTACACTTTGAACCAATGTCTACTTTAAGCTCTGTGGATTTGCCATTGATTTGAACTGTACTAAATAATTCGCTTTTTGCCAATAAATTCACTGCATCAACTCTCTCACCAATTACTGATACACCATCGACATAGAAAGTTGACTGCTGCGTCTTTACTTGATCAATTTGCTTTTTTGTGTGACCTTTCTTTACAACTGTGTGAGGTTTACTTGATTTGCAAAACTTTTGAAAATGATTCCATTTTTTACACTTGTGACATTGCTGACCAAATGCTAATTATTTCTCTCTTTTACACTCATGATCTGCACCACAACTGTGACAGTTAACAATAAAGCTGGACTTTGGTTTTGCTAATTCACACTTGTACTGCACTGAGCATGCTCCTTTAACTGAACTAGTCTTAGAACTTGCTGGAAAGCTACTTTGTTTCCCTGATGAGCCAGCAGGGGTTGTGGCTGCCTTGTGCTTAGGCCTACTTCTGTTTGCCACATGTTGCATGCTATCTACATTTGCTCTGGAGCCTGCTGAAACCATACTCTTGTCACTTGTAAGTATACTTGTGAGTTTTTCTGTGACTTCATGGATTTCACAAATCTCAGTGGTTTACTCAATGTTAAATCACTGTCACAATGCAAAATCTTTCTCATTGCAGCACTATTAATACTGCACACAAGCCTGTCATTTAATAACTCATCTTTTAAGTCACCAAACTGATACATTTTGGCTTTGTTTCTCAGGTCAGTTATATAAGCTTCAAAAGTTTCCCTTGGTTTCTGATCTTTCATGTAAAACAAACACCTCTCATGCAATGTTTGTCTGATGCTTACACATTTGTCTGATGCTTACACATTTGTCTGACCTTGTGCTTCAAACACTTGGGTTCTTCCCTTGATTCAGTCTGTACAACAATATGATGATTGTCACCTTCTCCCTCATATACTGCTGGTGCATACACAAATAAGTGCTCTCTTTCTATGGCCTCTGACCCAGCTAAATTTAGCAAAATGAATGCCCTGGTGCATGCATCTTTATCTGAATAAGTTGCTTGTACAAAAATATGGTACTCTTTCTCAAATAGTCTCCAATTTTCTGCAATATTTGATCAAATACAACTGGTAAGGGCTTTTGAGATCCATCTGCCATATTAACACATACCAGTGAAGGGTTTTGCAAATAAGCACAAATACATATACATACCCATCTGTCAGAAATGTATGCCAGTATTTGTAACTTTGCCCAATAGCACAACAATCCTGTGTGTAACTAAACTTTGCAAATTAAGTCTCTCAGGCACTGCAATACTCTTGAAATTACTGTATTGCAACAAGTCACCTCTTATCAGTATAAGAAACATGTCAAATAACTGCATGATGGGATTGAACAGTGCAAGAGAAGCTAAAAGTCAATAACATTTCGAAGTAATTGCACTTTGCAAATAAACTATACACAGCACACTGAAATTTTCCCAAAAATGGTGGTACCTTGCTAGGCAATTCTTTACAGTGCAAGAAACACTCTGTAATGGCAGCACTTTGCAAATAGAAATACTCAGCACAAGAAACTTTTCAAAATGGTTATACTTTGACTGTACTTCATGAAATAGTTGCATCTTGCTCACAAATAAACTCTTTGGAATACATACACAGTAATAAGCACACACTGTAAGCACTTTTATGCAGTTTGAGATACTTCAAATAACTGTAGTTATGTCCTTGATACAATACGAAGTCATAGTTATGCCAAAACACAGTACTTTGCCAAAAAACATGGTCATCGTGCTTTATTTATGCTTAATGTGTCCTTTTTGCCCTTATTACTTACATTTGCTTTGCTCGTTTAATCTCTTTTCATGCCCACTGTACTTTTTTTGTGCTTGTTTTACTCTTAAAATGCCCGTTTTGTCTTAAACATACTCGTTTTGCATCAAACATACTCATTTTGCTTTAAACATACTCGTTTTGCATCAAACATACTCGTTTTGCTTTTAAACATGCTTGTTTTACTTTTCCGATAATCATTTTGTTAAATATCTTAATTTTAAACATTTCCCTCAGTTAATAAACCTTTCGTGCCTCCTACTTGTTTAATAATGCAGTTTGCGCCCTTGTAATGCTCAGTTTTATCTTTTTCACAAATTAAGCTTTTTGTGTGAATTCTCTTTACCTTCGATTCTTTCCTGTCTCTTTTTTGTGCTTGTTTCTCTTAGTTTACCTTCACTGTCATCTCTCCACCTATATTATTCTTTGCGATCCTGGTTCTGACAGCATGTCGCTCTCCTACTTTGGACACAATAGAAGAGTCTTCGTGGGTTCAGTTCTAGTAGCTTTATTATATATAATCACATCCTGGTAGAAGTTTACTGACTTGAACTTAAGTAACTTTTATACAAGCTAACTACTGCAATCATACATGCTCACTCAATGGCTGAACTCTCAAAATAGCGCTGGGAATAGCACGTGCCCGGTATTTATATGTGCACGTTCAGTCCTTGGTAAGACACAGCACATACACTCTGATCTACAAAATTGATAAAAACATTTTATATTTTATGGACTATATATGGAATAAAATTAAATTCAATGGAAACTAGATATTGGAAAATTTTAAGAAGATATATATAGGTTCACTTTTTAATCCCAAAATCCTGAAATACCAAATTTCAGAATCTCGAGATCATAAAGCCGAAACCTTAAAATCCCGAAACCCCAGGAGCAAGAATTTCAAAATGCGAATTCTACACTAACCATACATCACACACATACATACACACACCTTCCCCCCACACACAAACACACAAACCTACACTACATACTAGCAGGGGGGGAAAGCCCCCCTGCACCACCCATTTGGGGGGTTGTGCCCCCCACACCCCCCTACTTAAATATACTAACTCCAAGGTCGCACTACACAGACAAACACATGAAAACACCACCATACAAGCTAGACTCCCCTCCCACACGCACATCATAGTAACAAAACACACTGACACACACTAACGCCCCTAACCCAAACCCTTACACATAAATACTTACCTGAACTTCCAGCTATCCATTCACAAACCACAACACCAGAAGTGCTACTTCAACATCTCCGGACTTCGGGATTTTGAAATTCGCACTTCTGGGGTTTTGGAATTTTGAGCTTTTGGCTTTATAATCTCGGGATTCTGAAATTCAATATTTCAGAATTTTGGGATTATAAAGTGTTCCTATATATATATATATATATATATATATATATATATATATATATATTTGTGTCTTTGTGTCTTTCGACTTTTCCCGGTTAGGGGTCGCCACAGTGGAACTCCGGTCCACTAATGACTGGCAGTAGAGTTTTACGTGCTGGCTTGCCGGGCCTAACGCACAACCTTCAATGAAGGAATGCCCATTCACGCATGTCGCCACACAGAAGATGCTCTAACTGAGAATCAAATGGGCAACGTCTAACTGTGAGGCGACAATGCTACCACAGCACCACCACCGCAGCATATATATATATATATATATATATATATATATATATATATATATATATATATATATATATAAAATATACAGTAGAAGCACTGTAAGTTGACCGCCCAAAGGACTGTAATAAACTGGTCACCATACAGAGGTTGTCAACATAAGGAACTAGGCCTACTCTACTGATACATACATGTACTTTACTTTCTTGTTCAGCTTTTATTAGAAAATGTCATACAAAATCATACATAATCAAAACACAGCAAAGTCATGCATACAGTATCATACAAAATCAGTACATTTACTGTTTTCTCATGGTTTAATCATTCTTCCTGAAAAAAGAGTCAGTCTTGGTCTGTTTCTTATTCTTATTACAAAGGTAAGTGAAGAGAGCACTCTCAAAGCTGGCTACACCACTCAGGGGTGGGAGGTTGGCGTAATGGTTAAGGTTTTTACCTCAGAAACACAAGGTGCAGGGTTTGAGTCTCACATGGGGTAGTTGGCTAGGCTTAAAATGGCCCCCGATGACAGTTAGCCTAGTACTATGAATCTAATGAATCTAATCTAAAAAGCATACCTGGGCATTTTTCCACAGCTAATAACTTCTACTGCATTATCAGATGCCTGACATCCTCTACTTTTCAAGTCTCAGCAATTTCTGTGTCATCTTCACCTGCTTCTAGCACTTCATCAGCTGCTGTATGTACATTTACGCTGGCCTGTACTTTGGTCAATGTTGCTTGAAAATTTGCTTCTGAGTCAAATTAGGTCACTTATTTCATTAAACATTTCAATTACTAAGCCATTTGTATAACTCATATGCAGTAACTTACATGCTAACATCAAACTTTCCTTAAACAAATAGCATCATCAGGCAATCTAATCACCCTAACAAATTGTCTTTCTGCTAAACTCTTAAAAAATACTGTAACTTAGATAATAATTACTATACACACCTTTTTTGTAAATTTTTGACTGGAATGTCTCATTAATTTTATAAACAGTTAAATCTAAGAAACCTATATTCTGCATACTATGAACATGTGTAAGACTTAAGTAATTACTCACTTTGTTTAAATAACTCATAATACACTCTAATTTAGAAATTGTGCCTCTCCATAATAAAGCAATATTGTCAATAAAATGTTTATAAAACGCAATCATTCTAGCATACTCTAAATTAAAAATAAAATCTTTCTCCCATGTGGACTTAACATATTTGCATAACTAGGAGGCATTGTTGTCCTCATAGTGACTCCATTCACTTGATAGAAATAAGAATCAAATTCAGTTGTTGTTGTCTTTCGGCTTTTCCCTGTCAGGGGTCGCCACAGCAGAACTCCGGTCCACTAATTATTGGTAGTAGATTTTCACTGTGCCAAGTTGCCAGCTCGATGCCCAACCTTCAACAAAGGCACGCCCATTCACGCATGTCTTTCGGAATGCCACTCAACCCGTGGGGAGGACATGCAGACTCCACACAGAAGGCATTCCCCGCACACTACCTGAGAATCGAATGGGAGAACCTCTTGCTGTGAGGCAACAATTAAGTTAAAATAACATCTAAAACTTCTGTTACTAAGTATATTACCAACTAATTTGATATTAAACAATGCACACCTCATACTCCTACACCAACATCATTAGCAATACTGGCATATAATGATTTGATGTCTGTTGCAACCAAAAGGTCTCTTTCAGGCATTTTCTAACTAATGGTACTTTGTATAAATAAAATTTTCACCTAGATTTTCCATAGTTTTCTTATGAAAAGCAAGTGCCTTTTAATTTAATAAATGCAGTTACTATCTGTAGAGATCTTTGAGACTAAGAAAATAATATATGTCAGTGTGTCCACTTCTTCCCCATCTATCTGCAAGTATTTGACATGGTTGGATGACATTATTTGATATACATATATATATATATATATATATATATATATATATATATATATATGTTACAGGCTGTTCAACCTTTTATCATATTCAGTCAGATGCGTGGTACCACCTGCATATCTGGGATTGTCAATATTCCTCCTGACAGTTTTGACACTAGTTTCAAATTCACTTGGAATATTGTTGACCTTGTAGACCACAGATCTAGATGCTTTTCTTGTGTTCTTCTATTCTAAACTTTGCAATAAGAAACTGATGGTCTGAGACACAGTCAGCTCAAGGGCTTGGTTTTGCTGACTGTATAGATTACTGTATAGAACTCATCCATGTCTGATTGCAAACTATAGTCAATCTAATTTCACCTATGATGCATGTAACATCTTTACTGGCATTATTTCCAAATGGTGCAGCAAATCCTCATAAAACGGGTCAACTTTCTCATCTTCAGCAACAGTAATTAGAGTATAAATTTTGTATCACTGTAATGTTGCATCTCTTATCTTTTAGTCTGAGATAATTTTGATTATTTTTAGGGTTGTATCTAGGCAATGATTTTGAAATTACTTTGTTTAAAGGTGATTACTAGAAGGGCTACTCCCATTTATTCAGCAAGATCATGGATGTAGAAACTCTGGTGTTTACATGATATAAAAAAACCTTTTGGGTCCATTTTAGTTTATTTACATCTCACAGCAAGAGTTTTCTTATTTGATTCTTGGTCGAGGTATCTTCTGAGCAAAGACTGCATGTCCTGCCTTTGTTTATGTGGGTTTTCTTTGGATGATCCATTTTTCTCCCATTTCCCAAAGACATGCAGTAGGTGGATTGGATACTCTAAACTGGCTGCCACTGTCAAGAGTGCATCCCTGTGTGTAGTATGCACAGCTGTGTCAGGATTAGTCTCTTGGCAGGTTCCCTAGTAAATAAATGAATGTTCAAAATTTTGAATGCCACTTTATCGATAGCTTATTGTAGAAAAGGCCAAATCCAGAAGACACGGAATAGCAATTTTTTTCCTAGGGAAAAAAATCACTGGACCATTTTTGGGACTTTGCTGTTTCCTCCACTGTGGTGTGATCTTGAAGTTGGCGAAGCCCTCTACTTTATTTTGTGGGTTTTTTTGTTTTGTTTTGTTTGTGGACCAGCGTTTTTTTCTGTTCAGGATTTGGATGTTTTGACAGTTAGTTGTCAATGAAGCAGCATTCAAAATTTCGAACGTTCATTTATTTACTAGGGAAGCTCTTGGCAGTGTGAACATCAACTCTAGATGATGGTCACTTTTGATCTGACACCCCAAACTCATGTGCAAAAATGGGAAAAATGGTCATGGATAGATGGAAAGATATCACTGTTTGTCTTACCATGTCATCCTTAACCATTGCAAGTTTACTTTGGTTTATAGTTTTTACATTCCACGTTCCAGTGGTGTGCAGTTCATTGCAGCATCAGACTTTCCTTTCATCTCTGAGTACCTCTGCAGATAGACATCCTTCAGGCTTTAATCCATCTGTATCCTAAACTCTATTACAGTTCTTAGTTGTCATCTTCTCTTGCCAGTAGTAATCTAGACAGCTTCAGACCTGAGGGCTTCAACTTTTGTTGTCATTTCAACAGGTCTCTGGTTGCTTTTGCCCACAGGATTTTTTTCTTTTAACTTTCTTACCCATAGGATCTTATTGTCAGAAGTACTGCATTTTCTTGCCCTTATCTTCTTCAGTGGACCATTTTTCATCTGATCCCTCTGCCTTGACCTGCCCATCTTACATGGCCCTACATGGTT
Organism: Protopterus annectens; assembly: GCF_019279795.1. Classification (NCBI taxonomy): domain Eukaryota; kingdom Metazoa; phylum Chordata; order Ceratodontiformes; family Protopteridae; genus Protopterus; species Protopterus annectens. Next base: position 1,457,769,566 of record NC_056726.1, read on the forward strand.
TAGCGCAGTCCATCTTACGTGGCCCTACATGGTTTAGCGCAGCCCATCTTACGTGGCCCTACCTGGTTTAGCGGAGCCCATTTTATGTGGCCCTACCTGGTTTAGCGCAGCCCATCTTATGTGGCCCTACATGGTTCAGCCCAGCCCATCTTACGTGGCCCTACATGGTTTAGCGCAGCCCATCTTACGTGGCCCTACATGGTTTAGCCCAGCCCATCTTACGTGGCTGTACATGGTTTAGCCCATAGTTTCTTTGTGATATGCAGGCTCTTCTACTTCTTCCAGAAATTAGGGATAACTAAGTCATTCATAATAGTGATAGAGAAGTGATATACACAGCTGTATAAGTTACATTACAAATGCAAACCTCCTTTACTTGAAAATATCCACATGAATAACTATTTTAGTATCAGTGGTACAACAGGTAGCACAATTGTCTCTCGTGTAAAAGGCTCTGGGCTCTGTTCCCATACCCAGTAGATCAATTGCTGCACTTCAGGACAGATAAGGGAGTGCTGCACTCCTGAGTGCGTCTTTCATTGGATGAAACATCAAACCAAGGCCCCATCTGACTGAGACGGTGGTAGCTCAGGTGGATATGAAAACAGTAGGGGAAGTTCCTCAATTCCTTGGCCAAATTTCCCCTTGTAGGATAACTAACACTTTATTTATTATTTTATTATTTTACATTTGTTGATCGGGCTAGTCTAGCTGGATATATGTCCATTTTCAGTAGAAGCCCAGGGAGAAAAGCTCCAAGCATAGGTAGTAACAAAACATAGAATATATACAATAGTAACATGAGAATGCTATACATTGTTTAGATTGTACATGAGATAAATTTGCAGAGTCTAATAGTAGGTTTAAGCTAAGATTAAAAGGCAACATATGAGAGAAAATCAAAATAAAGAGTTAATGTTTCTTTTTTTTTTTTAGCTTGTTAATAAGGTAGGGAACGTAGAACAGTAGTACAGAAGTATAGGGAGTGCAATGGGGGGCATAGAGGTATCAGTCTGGGTTAGAGCAAGGACAGAGCCAATGTATTTTAAGATATTCTTTCAGGTGTTTTTTAAAAAGCAGTGAGGAAGCAAGAGTTGAGAGTTCACTTGGAAGCTGGTTCCAGGTTTTTCCCCCACTGTGTTGGTGAAAAGTGAGTCCCCAGTTTTGTTGTTAGATTTTATAGTGGAAACTAGAAGCTTGTTAGCTGAGCGTAATGTTGCAAGATTTTTATAGGGAGTTATCAGATTAGTGAGGATTGGGGTATTATTAGGATGATAAAGGATCTTTTGTGTGATAACAAGTTGTTGACAAAGTAGCTGGTTCTGGAGTTCTAACCATCCCAGTTGTTTGAGGTTGTGACAGTGGTGAGCTCTGAAAGGAGAGCCAGTGGCGAATCTGGCTATGTTATTATAGCTGGTTGCTAGTTTGTTAAGGTTGTTCTTAGAAAGATTGGTATATATGGCAGAAGCCTAGAATAGGGTAGAGATCAGGTGGGTCTGGGCAATAGTGGTCTATTGGGGGTAAGGAAGGCTTTGATTCTATAAAGGGAGCCTAGTTTTCTGTTGACAGTCTTTATGGTAGCATTTATATGGTCATTATAGCTAAGTTTGTTGTCTATTGTTATTCCCAGGAGACGAGTTGTAGTGTCAGGGGAAATGCTATTTCCATTATTAGAGGTTACTGTGAAGTGAATTTGCGGTGACTTTTGGGTAGGAGCAAAGAGCAATAGTTTTGTTGTTTCCGGGGTTCAGGAGGAGGCAGTGTTCCATGAACCAAGTTTCAACAATGTTAAATACTGTCTGGGTGAGGGTCTGGAGCGAGGTTGTGGACTTGGTTGCACATATGAGAGTTGAGTCATCTGCATATTGAATGCAGGTGGCTAGAGGGATTTTGGTATTTAGATCATTAGTAAATATTGAAAAGAGAAGAGGGCCTAAAATAGAACCTTGAGGTACTCCAATGTTCACAGGCAGGGGAGTAGACAGATAATTATCCCAAAGCACTGCTTGCTGTCTGTTTTCTAAGTAAGATGTAAACCAGAATAATGCTTGTGGGTTAAGTGACTGGGCTTTTAGTACATTAATAAGCAGATGATGGTTGACCATGTCAAAGGCTTTTGAGAGGTTGATAAACAGTGCAGAGGAAAGAGAGTTATTGTTACAATTTTTGTTTATACAGTCAGCAAAGGATAGCAGGGCGGTAGTTGTGCTATGGAATGGTCGAAAGCCATGTTGGCAGTTAGCAAGAAGATTATTATGTAGAAGGTGGTGAAGTAGTTTTTGGTGGATACATTTTTCCATTATTTTAGCTATTGGGGAGAGTAAGGCGATTGGTTGAAAGTTGGAGAGCTCAGTAGATGTCCCACCTTTATGTAGAGGGATTATGTGGGAGACTTTCCATATGGAGGGGATTGTGCTTTCAGTAATAGATCTATTTATAAGGATGGAAATGGGATAGGCAATGGCTTTAACTGCAATTTGTAGGTATTCCGCTGGTAGGCAGTCAGCAGAAGGGGTGCAAGGTTTGAGTTTTTGAAGGAGGTTGGAAATGAGGGATGTAGGTACAGGTTGTATACAAAATGTAGGAACTGGATTGTTGGTGGTATTCAGTGGGGAAGTGGTAATAGGTGGTAACGTATTGGCTAGAGTTTGAATGGCTTCAGTAAAGTAGTTATTAAAGGCATCAGCAATTTGCTTAGAGTTATTATGGGTGATACCTGATGGGTGGGTGTTTTTGAGCATCCAGGCTGAAGTAGTTTGTTAATGCCTGACCAGAACATTTGTGGATTTTGTTGGTGGGTTTGTTGTAGGTGAATGTAAAAGTTTTTTTGTCAAGCAGAATGTCTTTTTTGGTGGCATTTCTCAATTGTTTAAAATGAAGGTGATCTGATGGGTTTTTAGAGGCTCTCCATTTGGCCCAAATGTTATTTCTTAGGAGGATATTTTGCCTAGTTTGTTTTGTGAGCCATGGGGCTATTTTTTCCTAGTTCGGGAGGTGCGGCAGGATTTGAAGGAATCTAGTATTAAAGTAGGTCACTGCTTCGTCTAGTTGAATATGATGCAGTGGTGTCCAGTCACATGCTTTCAGTTCGTTTTGGAAGTTCTCTGGTTGAAAGTTTTTTTTTTTGATCAGGAGGTTTTGAAAGTATTACAATTTGGGCTATGAGTTTTTTGTTTAATTATATAGGTTAGGGCATGGTCACTGATATCATCTGGAAGGATTCCTGGTTTGTAAGTTTCACTGGGTCTCCTCTCAAAGTTAAAAGAAGATGATAAACTCCCACCATTATAAGGCATCTGAAAATGTCATGGCTTTAAGGACCTGTCTCCTCTGAAAAAAGGCTGCTAGCTAAGTGGGACTAACCTGGTTAACAAAGAATAAATGCATAGTCTGGTTATCTTTTTACTGACTTAGCCAAAGCATTAACTTCTGTCTATGATCTACTGTAACTATATGAAGTCCTGAAGTACACAATCCAATGTAATAGCCTACCTTTGTTCAGTGGCTATATAACCAACATGTGATCTTAAATCCTAGTAGAAATATTCCTATCCCTGCCACAACTACAAGAGTACCACAGGAGTTTGCTCATGGATGTACTGCTAGTGGACCCCTTTTGCTGCTTCTGATAAATTCTGAACTATAAGGAGCCCTATATGTAAATTATGTCACTGTGTTTACAGCAGATAATTCAATTAACAGTGCCTTGTCAGTACTTAGAAAAGACCTAAAAGCTACCAGTAGATGGTTCTAATAAAACCATTGCCTTATCAGTTGCACAATAACAAAATAAACGAATGGCAATAATTCCAGATACGGCTTTCATCCTCCCTGTCGATCATCAGGTTACCAAGTCCCCGTATCCATGCTGACACAGTTTTGTGTTTCGGGTACATAGGCCTAGGATCTTGAGATTTCCTTCTCTACTGGAAAAGCTGTCCATTTAACTGAAAGTTGTTTTGTCAGAGTGTAATACAAAAAGATATGAAGCTAGAGCTGCCGGTGGAAACTTTACTTTTGTTTATGTTGTGTAATATAATGTTCTGATGCTCCTGACTTCATCTGTTCCCATATGTCCCTGCCTGTGGACCCTCCTAAATAGGATCTGCCACTTTATCATTCCGGTTGGCATCCAAGGATAACAGTCCACCAGCTTAACCAAGGTGCCATCACTCGTGTACAAACCACTGTTTTCTCTCAGTGTTGATTTCAAATCTCACATGCTAATCTTAATTATCTGACTTTATTTTTCCTGCTCCTGTGCACAAACTCTGCTCTCCCACTGAGGCATACTTACCATGATTTGGAACAGAGACACATCCTAATATGCTTAGCCCACTAAGACTCCCCCTGTAGAATAAACACTTGCAAATGAATGAGAGACACTTTATACAAATTATGCTACTTTTAGTTACTGTTGTTTGCATTCCACATGGCTGTGTAACTCTTGTTACCAAGATGTTGTATTTATGCTTAGAATATGTCCTCTTTGCATTGCTTTTTTATGATGCTTCATATCTAGGAAATATCATAAGAAATATTACAGGAGTTCACCTGTTTAATTTAGTTTCGGTATCATCTTTATTAAGGTGGCTTTAACACAAAAACATTGTATGGAAAAGGGGCAACAGGCATAAAATACACAAACTAGAACAAAATCTATAAGCAAGTAATTAAGAAGAGTAAAACAAACTACAAAAATGAGATGTATAAATAAATAAACACATTATTATATGGATTGCCAAAGTCTGCTGTAAAAACACTGCACAAGTGCAACATCAATACATGGGAAACCAGAATCTACTGAACAATCACTGATTCAAAGCCAGTAGCAGCGTATGCATTAAAGTTAAAAGAAGATGATAAACTCCCACCATCATAAGGCATCTGAAAATGTCATGGCTTTAAGGACCTGTGGAAGCAAGCCAATGTAGAACTCTTCCCTTATACAAAAGAAGTAGGCTGTGGGCTGCAAAGTTGTGGGGCCTGATCCACAGAAGAACGAAAGTCACAGATTTCTAAATGCAGCTGTGGAATCCCAAGCAGGTCTGCATAGCATAAAACATTTTGTCTCTGCCTTTACAGAATGACTTTCTTATGTAGACACCCACCACACTTCTTTCAGTTTTCAACCCTTAATAAATCTGAATTAATATCTAAACGCAGACTCCAAAAAACAGATGGCCACAGTACTGTTCTGACTAGTGTTAGCTGCAGCCTACACACAGTTACATAGTTTCTATGGGAAAGCCAGAGTAAATCATGTAGTATGTAATGGATAGCACAACAAAATAAATCGACCGACAGATGCATTCATAAATAGTTTTCCTTGTGTGCCAGAAGTAGCGAGGACAGCCCTTGCAGATTGTTGAAAAAGTATCTGGAGAACATATAGACAGAGGCACCTTGAAAGTATGAGTGCAGGGTCATGGATATGGGGTGAATTAAGAAGACAGTTGTCACAGGGAGAGTGGTGGGCAGCTTTGTGTGTCTGCAGCAGGTATAAATGACCATACGCTACTGGGAAGTGTATGTTTTCCAAATCTTCACATTCCTGCATATGTGCTGTATTAACTGAGTTTCTTGTCTGTATTTATATTTTATTTATTTATCCTTTGTTGGGAGTCGGGAGTGGGATACTTTTTATGTAGTATGTAACCATTAAAATGTTATATTATGTTCTGAATAACAAGTATCAACACCATGTTATTGTTGTTAATATAGCAATAACCCACACCTGGGTGTGGGTAATGCTGATTTACCCATGGTTGGTGTGGTTTGGTCACGAGGGCAAAGCCCGAGTGGCCAAACAAAGGCAACCGTGGGTAAATCCAGCATTATCCACACCCATAAGTGGGTTATTGCTATTATACAATGACATTATTTAAGAAAAAAAATACTTACTTTTCTTAAATAATGGCATTCTATAATGCCTCCACGCTGCCGTTCCGCAGCTATCCGGTATCCTGGGCCAGTTCTGATGTACTGCGCATGCATATGCTTACACAGTACATCAGAGCTGTGGGCAAAAGCAACGGAGAAAGCAAGATCTCCACTGCTTTTTACAAACTGTCTCGCTATGTTAAAGGAGATTAACATAGCAAGACAGCTTTAAAAAAAAGCAACGGAGAAAGGAAGAGCTCTGTTGCTTTTTTAAAGCTGTCTTGCTATGTTAAACTCGTTTAACATAGCGAGATAGTGCGTAAAAAGCAACGGAGATCTTGCATTCTCTGTTGCTGTAAAAAAAGAGTTATACTAATGAAAAAGTTTGGGCGACCGGACCTTTTTCCATTACTATAACTCTGATTTACAACGTGCACACTGACCAATCAGCGTGCACATTTTGGAATATTAATGGGGGGGGTCATTGTATAATGTGCTTTATATTATTCTTTTTGATTTTATTGCATTCTCCTGTAATGCTTTCATGTAATTTCATGGCTGATATGGGTTCTTTAGATCGGTACACTTACCTAGTTATCAAATGAATTAAAAATAAATGACCTACTGTTGCTTGAAATTATGACCATACCTGTGTTGCTAGTTGATCTTTTTGGTCATTTTGAGTATATGGCAAAGGGAGAAGTTTATAGGCATTGAACCTGCAAAGTGAGAATGAGAATTATATAGCAAGAGTGGTGACTCGAATGTTATTGGTGACAATTTAAGTGGTAAGAAATGCAAAGAATCTCGGGCCAAAGGGTATGGAATGATGGTGAACACTGCTTAACCAACAAAGACTCTGTTGACCTGAAGTTAGCTATCTTAAAAGATAAAAAGAACTTTTATACCCATCTACAACAATCCTCCCACAACCAACCACATACATTTTGGAAATCTATTAATACATTACTATCCCCTGGCAAAGTTGAAACACCCAATCCACTAGGCTCCAGCACCGATTCTCCCTTACAAACAGCAAATGCATTCAATACCTTCTTTACTTCTACTATACTTAAACTAGCCAACCAACAAAGCCCTGACACCTCTTTACTAGATAACCCAAGCTGCACTCCACCAATATTTCAACTCAAACCCATACCCACCTCCTATATTCTATACCTACTTCAAAAACTCAAACCTTCAACCCCCTCAGCTGACAAATTACCAGCTGAATATCTCCAACTATGTGCTAAAGCCATAGCCTACCCTATCTCTATACTAATCAACAGAACCTTAAAAGAAAGTACTATACCTTCACTCTGGAAGATCTCTCACATCATCCCTCTTTTCAAAGGGGGTGATTCGTTGGAGTATTCTAACTACCGCCCTATAGCACTGCTATCTCCTATTGCAAAAATAATGGAGAAATGCATCCACAAACAGTTACTTAATCATCTCCTATCCAATAATCTCCTTGCTAACTGCCAACATGGCTTTCGTCCATACCACAGCACCACCACAGCCTTATTATCCTTCATTGACTCCATTAATAAAAACCGCAATAACAATATTCTCTTGTCAGCATTTTTTGTAGACTTGTCAAAAGTCTTTGACATGGTCAATCACCAACTCCTCCTACATCATTTAAAATCTCTCTCTCTTGATAATCTTGCCTTAAACTGGTTTACTTCCTATCTTCATAATCGAAAACAGGCTGTTTTATGGGACAACCATCTTTCTGAACTTCTTCCTACCACTATGGGAGTCCCTCAGGGCTCCATCTTAGGTCCCCTTCTATTTTCCATCTTTATTAACGACCTGTATCTTGCCACCCCTCTAACTACTTGTATTCATTATGCTGATGACACCTCCATTATTTGCTCTGCCACAAATCAAGCTGACCTCCACTCCCTTACCCAAAACACTTTTACCATTGTAGAGCAATGGTTCTCTAATCACTGTCTCCTCCTTAACCCTAAGAAAACCAAACTTCTCCACTTTTTACCCACACACCTGTCTCCCACTATTAACTTCACACTTACTTCTAACAATGGCACCCTTATCTCTCCAGACCAAACAACCAAACTTTTGGGTATTACTATTGATAACCTACTAAAAGTTGACGTTCATATTAACTCCATCATTAAAGCAACTAATAGAAAATTAGGTTCCCTCTACAGAATCAAATCTTTCTTAACTCCTGAAGCTAGAACTACCATAGCTAGAACCCACTTAATCTCTACCCTACTATATGCTTCCCCCATATACACTAATCTTTCAAAATATAACCTCAATAAGCTTACAGCAGCCTACAACAACATTGCCAGATTTTCCACTGCCTCTCCATATAAAATGCATCATTGCCTGAATCTCCTAAACCTAGGCTGGCTGGAGTTACCCCACCTAATTCAATACTATCAGCTCACAATTGCCCACAAAGCCCTTCATCACCCTGAGAATATACCTATGCTCTCCACCCTTATAAAACCCTACAACAACCAAAAAAACCTACACTCTTCTAACAAAATACTGATTCAAACTTCTCTCTCAAAGAACACCGCAGGCGACTCCATATTTTCCAACTCAGTTGCTAAGATTTGGAATCAACTTCCTCCAGACCTTACAGCCCTAACTTCTATCCCACTATTTAAAACCAAACTGAAACACTTTCTAACCAATCACCGGCTATGCTCTTGCAATAACCCTAGCTGAACCTTTTACCTCCTTTCTTCTCCTGCCTCCTGTTCTCTTTCTCCCAAATCTATTACTTCACACTTTCCATTTTCTCTGGGAATTTGACTCTCTCTACTTAAAATATACTCTACTCAAATTTCTAGTGTTAAACTTTAAACAATGTATTTAATTCTGTTACATATTTTGCTTACCTGTACTTAAGAAACTGCAACATATTAAGCTTACCTGAACTTAAGTCTCTGCCTGATCACCTTTTTCTGAATATCCTGTAATTGTGGTTTACATGCCTTATGTTTTTGTAGTACATTCCTGTTTGCTTATAACTGCCATGTAGTAGCTAGCGGAGCTTTTCTCCCCGGGCCTCCACTGAAAATGGACATGTATCCAGTTGGACTAGCCCGGTTAACAAATGTAAAATAAAATAAATAAAAATAAATAAAAAGATGCAGTCTGAAAATAAAGGAATGTTAATTCACTTGCCACCAGTTCACTATAGTAAGATGTGATAAAAAGATTAAACCATGCCTTTCAACTGTATGATTGTCACAGAATGTCCAGATTTGTGTCTCTTATTTTTCATCTGCTTCTCATAAAATTGTGGTTTTCTGGCAACTCACTGGCGAGTAAAGTCAGAAAATAATAACAAATATTTGAGATTCAGACTTTCTACCCTTCAGAAAATTCATTCTTAGGATCATAGGTGTGTACTAGGCTAATGGCCCTGGAGCCTTTACAAGCCTAGCCTATAGGATTACCCTGGCATCGTGCCACCCGACCTTAGTTCCCAGTGCCTCTGTCGAGTAGAGCCACTGGAGTGAACCCCGGGGTGAATTTTCTATTTCCCATCCACTCAGCAAGATTTCTCTTGAAGAGATCCAGTGAGGTGCTCTGCTTGACATGTATGGGAAGTCTATTCCATAGCATGGACAGTCTCTGGGTTATGAACCTGTCCCTCCAGCATGTTCTGTTGATTGTGGTAATGAGGTTGAGGTCTCTGGAGTGTGTGGTGCGGAAGGATTGGGATTTCTTTAGATGTAGCATTTCTAACAGAGTTGGGTCAGACATGGCTTTGTAAGTCAAGCAGAGATCACCTCTAAGTAGGCGATATGAGACAGAGAATAGTTGGAATATTTTGAGTCTGTCCATATAGGACAAGTGTTTAAGGCCTAGGATCCTCTTTGTCAGGTACTTTTGTGATCTCTCCTGTTGTTGCAGGTATCCAGTGAGGTACATGCCAAATGGGGCGTTGTACTCAATGACTGGCCTAATGAGGGAAGAGTAGAGGGAGACAATGACCTCTTTCTTTCTGGATGCAAAACCTTTAGTAATGAGATGTGCCACATAGAAGGACTTTCTGACCACAGTGGCAATGTGATGGTCAAAAGAGAGGTTGCTGTCAACCTGTGTTCCCAGATCTCTTATAACGCCTTCTGTGTTCAGTGGACTACCATCAATGTGGTAATTCAAGGGAACTGGGTTTTCGCCAAAGAGGATGAAGACACATTTTTTGGCAGTGAGCTTAAGGCCATGGTTCTGACACCAGTCGTTGGTCTCATTGAGGCCTTTTTATAGGATGTCAGCATCACTTGGGGAGTTAATAATAGCTCCCAACTTGAAATCATCTGCAAACGTTGTCAGCCAAAGTCACTTCATGTTGGCTTGGACTTTAGAGAAGTAGATACCAAACAGGAGAGGACCCAGGACTGAACCCTGTGGAACTCCACTCACGACTGGTCGGCAGTCTGACTTGGATTCAGCTACTTTCACCCTGTTGTTCTATCTGTGAGCCCGTTTGCAACCCACCTAGTGATATAGGGGTTGATGCCTAGCTTAGTAAGTTTTTCTATGATTCCTGAATGGGGAATGGTATCAAAGGCCTTGGCCAGTTCAAGGTAGGCTGTATGAACCACCTTATCTTCATCCACAGCTCTGGTGACTGACTCAAAGAAGTCAACCAAGTTGAGCAGGCATGATCTACCTTTCACAAAACCAAACTGTGTAGGATCCAGAGTTTGGATATTCCCTATACCCTTGTTCCATGATGATGTGTGCCATAGCTTTGCATATCAGACTCGTCAGGCTAATGGGACAATAGTTTCCAGGGTCTGTAGTCGCTCCTCCTTTGTGGAGAGGGATGACTGTAGCAGTGTGCCATTCGGTAGAGACAAAGTTGAGCTGAGGCTGTGATTGATCAGGGCACACAGGTGAGGTGCCAGTTCACTCTGTAGTTCATGTAGAACACAGCCAGGGATACTGTCAGGTCCCATAGAAACTGTATTCTTGGCCTTGGACAGTGCTGTTTTAACCTGCGCAGCAGTAATACTGGGTGCCTTGCAATCTACTGGTATTGTGATTGGTCCTTTGAGGGGAGGGAGAGGGGTAAAGTTAGCACTGAATGTGTTCGCCAATATATTTGCAATATCTAGGAGATATCATTGTGTAGTAGCTCAGACCAAATCTGGGTATTGCCATGGAGATTCTTTACATAACTATAGCAGGCCTTGTGGTTGTCTTTACTATCTGCTGCAATTTTGTTTTTATAGCTAGCTTTAGAGGATTTAATGAGGGATCTAAACTTTTTGTTGAGGCTGATAAGGGAGTTTTTCCAGTCTTGCGAATTCACCTTATTCCACATAAGTTTCCTCCTTCTGTTGTAGAGTTTGCTTATTGCAGGGGACCACCAGATTGGCTTCCTTTTTTTGAGGAGAGCACCTTAGTTCTATTGGGTATGGCGAGATCCATGCATTTGTGTACGTGTTTGTACAGTGCAACTGGTGTATGATATGGCAATCATGCAATTATTCTCCATTTGCATGGGTGCAGTGTAGTTAGCCACCTCTGTTTTTAGGAACCCAAAGTTAGCTTTGGAGAAGTTTTTCATGGTGGTTACCTTTGTTGGGGGGTGGGAGGGATGTGGATTTCCAAGGTAATTTGCTTGTGATCGGATCTAACCAGGGAGGAGTTGACTATTGGTGTAGAGCAATGGTCGCCCATGTTAGTAATGACTAGGTCAAGGATGTTGCTACCTCTAGTGGGGGTAAGAACGAGTTGGTCCAGGGCACTGGAATTAATGAATTTCAGAAAGCGTTGGGCAAGTATATTGGTACATGAGTAGTTTTCCCAGTTAATGGAAGGGTAGTTGAAGTTGCCCAGTATGAGAGTGTTAGGTTGGACCCTAATATTCTCCAGGGTGCTTAGGAATGTGTAGTGTGAATCTTGGGACATGGTTGGGGACCTATAGCAGGCTATGACCTGAATCGCTATCTTACCCAATGTTAGCTGCACCTGAAGTATCTCAGATGTGTTATGTTGGGCTACCAGTCTGGAGGTCTGCACATCCATTATGAATATGGAAACAGCACCACCTTTGCAGCTTCGGTCCAAGTTCTGGAGCCGAAAGGAGTGGAATGAGTTGTAGCCTGGTAGTGCAGGGGTGCTTTCTGCTGTCTTGAGCAAGGTCTCTGTTACCACACAAATGTTGATGTTCTCCATTTTAAGGAGTACTTCAAGCGAGTGCATTTTGAGATTTAGACTTCTAGCATTGAGCAGCATGACCCACAAATTGCATTTGTTTGTAGCTTTTATGGTGGTAATTTGGTCTTTGGAACACTGCCTAAAAAGGCACTATAGGAGTGGCAAGAGCCTTGGCCAGTATCCGGAACCCCAGGGGTGACAAATGCAGGCCATCTCTGGCAAAGGATCGAGGTCTGTCATTCATGTCATCCCAGGCAGAAAGATACAGAATCTCTTTAGAATGTCACCAGAAACTTAGCCAGCTGTTGAAATCAATCATTTTCTGCTTGTACTGTGGTATCATTCTGAGTGATGGTAGGATGCTGCTCAGGGCTATTCTAATGCAAAACCTGTTATTCTATTAACTTTCTAAGTTTGTAACAGCAATATTTAAAAATTATCTCTATTTTTTAGCCAATGTCCCCCCATTAATTATGGCTTTGTCAAGATTTTTTGATCTAAGAAGTTGAGAGGATGATTCAAATTGAGTTATTTCAATTTGCAACACAATACTTTTATTTCTGTATTTAAGTGGTCTCACAGCATATATGTGAGAGCAGGAATAAATGGAAAAGGAGCAAAATGCAAGGAACCTAAATGTTGAAATGGGAGGGAACAGATCCAGGACTTTGAAAAAAAAGTAACTGAAAAGAAGCATATTATGCAAAGACATAAATCTACAAAGGGGCTAGAAGACAATACTATACATGCACAGACAGTGACAAAGGGATTCTAGGAAAAATAAAAAAGGCCCCTCTTACTTTCGTGGATTTCAGGTACCAGTCATAATGTGCATTCTTGCTCTCATGTTCATCTCTTGTGCGTTGCTGTGACTTCTCTCAGGGAGTAAGTGAAATAACTGTTAAAGGCTCTTACTCTTAAGAAATGTCAAACGTGTCTGGAACACAACATGTAAACATTTTTTAAGCAATCTGCTTACTTGAGTAAGGTAGCAAATAACCTTCATCAAGGCACTATCTACCTCTGGTCTCAAGCAAGATTGCGCAGTCAAGGGCAGTGTTGTCTGGCCAACAAATCAAAATGAGCTAACACTCCATGTGGCCCATATGGGATAGTGCGGGTAGGAAATGAAAGAGTACACCTCTCAACTGTCCAGATTTTTGCGGAGTGTCCAGATTTCTGCCTTATATTTTCATTCTATTACTCATAAAAATCTGTGGTTTTCTAATAAATTACTGAGAATTGAAATAACTAAATAATGACATACATTTGAGTTTCAGACTTCAAATCCCCCAGGAAAATGCATGTTCTAACACAACCCCTGTTATTGTAGCAACTTTCTAAGTTTGTAAGAGCAATACTTAAATAAGACCATGTTTTAGCCTTTGTCCCCATTATTTTATGCTTTGCTAGATTTTTTACACTGAGAGGCTGGTGTGCAAGCTAGATGTAATTTAAGGCCTGTGTCCTTTAAGAAAAAAGGCTGCAGCTAGGTAAGACTCCTGTATTGGCCTAGGTGTCCTACACATTGCATGCACGCATTCAGCTTGGCAGGACTGATTGAATTAGAGGACAAAAGAAATAACAGCTTCCAGAGCTGCTATAACTCAAGGCACACTCTGTATGGAACGATTTCCCGCTAAGATCAGTTCAGAGCTATGTGCTATATAATAAAGAACAGGGCACAGGGTATCAGAATTTATCTATAAAGCAGTTGAAAACAGAATAAAGTGTCTGTCCCTTACCAGTGTATGGAAAAGAACATAAATAATAAAAGAATTGCACGGATATCATAACTACAAAAGGAAACGAACGCAACTCCCACTGTATTGCTTTACATTTTGCCTGTTGAAGCTAATTCAGTTCACCCATTTATCACAACATAAGCTGCAGCCATTGATTTCTCTTTCCTTAGTATCTGTTTGCAGCCCAAGCATTCTGTCAGCTTCCGTTTGAGTTATTTCCATCTGCTGTTCCATTTATAAATAGACTATGTACATCAAAAATGCCGAATATAAAGACACTTTCTGATCTGCAGACACAGTCAGCAGTATACATTTTATCCTGTCAGCTGTATTTCTTTATCTACTACCTTTGTGTTTACTTTTTCCTGTGTCCCACCTCACACACACCACGCTTAGCAACTTGTGCATGTCACTGTCATATAATGAAGTGAGAGACTTATAACCTCTAGCAATCCATGCATTTCCATTGGTTTACTATTGTTTATTCGAATGGAAAAACATTTTCCGTTCAAATAAACAAATGGTAATACCAAAAGTAAAAAAAAATAAGTTTCACAATGGCGAACAAAATGATCGACGCATTTGACTCGACATTGATGTCGAAACCACCACGTGATATCCATATAGGAGCTGATGTAAATCAAACTTCTATACAGCTATCACATTTTTGCAGATGGCAAGCCCCCCAGCACCCCCCATGTGGGGGGATGCACCCCGAAACCCCCCCACTTATATATTCTATCTTCGAGATCGCACTACAGTGGGGATGTGGATGAATTTCCAGTCCCCACTTTACAGCGATCTCTGTGCAGATAGTCGATTTCGACTTATGCGAATGCAGTTGTGCATTCGCATCAGTGGAGTTGACTATCTGGT